>NC_073377.1:126624563-126769377 GCF_028641065.1 Leucoraja erinaceus | reverse complement strand
GTTCACTCAATTGTCTTCTTTCTTCCTTATACCTCTCACAATGTATAATGACATACTCTATTGTCTCTTCTTGCCCACAGTATTCACATCTGCCTGTATTATGCTTGCCTATTATAAAAAAGTGTACTGTTCAGACCAGTGTGTCCAAATCTGATTCTTGAAATTACTGTCGCCTCTTTTCTGTTTTTTCCCGCACATCTCATTTCTCCCACTTTCCTCTGGACTCTGTAGAACCACCATCCTTTCTGCTCTTCCTCCCATTGCTTTTGCCATCTTCCATTCAGTCTTTGCTTAACAATGTCTTTGATTTCAGTTTTACCTATGTTAATACTTAAATCAATCTTACTTCTTTTTGTTACCTCTTTTGCTACCTTATCTGCCATTTTGTTTCCTCTAATGCCAATGTGTGCTGGTACCCATAAAAATATGACTGTAAGCCCCATCATTTGAATTCTGAATTGTGTTTGTTGTATTTCAATCAAAATGTCTGGTCTATTCCTCCCCCTCTCTCCTCCCCCTTCCCTCCCCATCTCTCCTCCCCCACCTTTCCCCCCTCACCCACCCTCCCTCTTCTCCTCCCTCTCCACCCCCTCTCCCACTTGCCCCTCTCTCTGTGTCTCTGTCTCTCTCTCTCTGTCTCTGCCCCTTCTCCCTCTGCCCTCACTCTCTACCCCCGCCCCACCCCCTCTCTAGATGTGACTGCAAGTTGGGGGCTATGCGTCAGTAGATAGGGTGTGTATGGGGAAAAAGGAGCAAATTAATAATATTAATATATTATCAAGGGGGGTAATTAGCGTGAGTGCAGGGGGGGGGTGTTAGTTGGTGTGTGTGACGCTGCATGCCGCCTCCCCCCCCACAACCGTACATTGGGGGAACGGACCCAACGGGTCTGCACTTGGTCTAGTATTTATATATATATATATATATATATATATATATGTATATGTGTATTTATATATATATATATATTATTTATATATATATAAAATGTGTGTGTGTGTGTGTGTGTGTGTGTGTGTGTTGTGTGTGTGTGTGTGTGTGTATATATGTGTGTGTGGTGTGTAATGAACCAGATTTGATCAGGGAACTCAAGGTAAAGGAGCCATTAGGAGGTAGTGACCATAATATGATACATTTTAATTTGCAATTTAAGAGGGAGAAGGGTAAAGGGCCTGTCCCACTTTCACGACCTAATTCACGACCACTGCCAAGCTTGTGCTTGACTCATACTCACAGCATTGTCGTCACGAGGTCGTAGGAGGTCGTAGGTAGGTCGTAGCAGGCCGTGATGCTAGTCATAGTTACTCGTGGAATCAAGTAGGTCAGAGCATTTTTCTAGCATGATGAAAAATTTCCACGAGTAAAAAAATTCGTGAATTAGGTTGTGAAAGTGGGACAGGCCCTTAAATCGGTGGTGTCAGTATTACAGTTGAACAAAGGTGACTATGGGGCCATGAGGGAGGAGCTAGCCAAAATGGGGCAACAATGGACTGGAAGGTGCAGGGTCAGTTCATTCCATAGAGGAAGAAAGATTCCCAGGGGAGTAAGGGGCGACCGTGGCTGACAAGGGAAGTCTGGGACAGTAAAAGAAAATAGGAGAAGTATAACAGTAAAGATGAGCGGGAAGCCAGAGGATTGGGCAACTTTTAAAGAGCAACAGAAGATAACTGAAAAGGCAATACGGGGAGAAAAGATGAGGTACGAAGGTAAGCTAGCCAAGAATGTAAAGGAGGATAGTAAAAGCTTCTTTAGGTATGTGAAGAGGAATGTAACTATGAAAATGGACAAGGGAGAGCCAGTAGATGTAGTTTACCTGGACTTTCAGAAAACATTTGATAAGGTCCCACATAGGAGATTAGTGGGCAAAATTAGAGCACATGATATTGGGGGTAGAGTGCTGACATGGATAGAAAATTGGTTGGCAGACAGGAAACAAAGAGTAGGGATTAACGGGTCCCTTTCAGATTGGCAGGCAGTGATTAGTGGGGTACCGCAAGGCTCGGTGCTGGGACCGCAGCTATTTACAAGATACATTAAGAGTTAGATGAAGGGATTAAAAGTAACATTGGCAAATTTGCAGATGACACAAAGCTGGGTGGCAGTGTGAACTGTGAAGAGGATGCTATGAGGATGCAGGGTGACTTGGAGTGTCTGGGTGAGTGGGCAGATGCATGGCAAATGCAGTTTAATGTGGATAAGTGTCAGGTTATCCACTTTGGTATCAAAAACAGGAAGGCAGATTATTATCTAAATGGAGTCAAGTTGGGAAAAGGGGATATACAACGGGATCTGGAGGTCCTTGTTCATCAGTCAATGAAAGTAAGCATGCAGGTACAGCAGGCAGTGAAGAAAGCAAATGGCACGTTGGCCTTCATAATAAGGGGAGTTGAGTATAGGAGCAAAGAGGTCCTACTGCAGTTGTACAGGGCCCTAGTGAGACCACACCTGGAGTATTGTGCGCAGTTTTGGTCTCCCAATTTGAGGAAGGACATTCTTGCTATTGAGGGAGTGCAGCGTAGGTTCACCAGGTTAATTCCCGGGATGGCGGGACTGTCATATGTTGATAGAATGGAGTGGCTCGGCTTTTATACTCTGAATTTAGAAGGATGAGTGGGTATCTTATTGAAAAATATAAGATTATTAAGGGTTTGGACAAGCTAGAGGCAGGAAACATGTTCCCGATGTTGGGGGAGTTCAGAACCAGGGACCACAGTTTAAGAATAAGGGGTAAGCCATTTAGAACGGAGATGAGGAAACACTTTTTCATTAACAGAGAGTTGTGAGTGTGGAATTCTCTGCCTCAGAAGGCGGTGGAGGCCAGTTCTCTGAATACTTTCAAGAGAGAGCTAGATAGGGCTCTTAAAGATAGTGGAGTCAAGGGATATGGGGAGAAGGAAGGAACGGGGTACTGATTGTAGATGATCAGCCATGAATACATTGAATGGTGGTGCTGGCTCGAAGGGCTGAATGGCTTACTCCTGCACCTAATGTCTATTGTCAATTTCTATTGAAAGCAGCCTAGAGAGTGCCTGACCTGTCTGCTGATTGACTTCTGGACAGGATCAGGAGATCCAGGGAAACAGTTGCTGGGCAACAAATTGGGCTGTTGCAAATGATAATTCATCCAAATGCATATTAAAGATTGAACCGAGCTTTATTTCGGAGAAGTAGTCCCCATTTAATGCAGTGATGTAAATGTCCATGAATAAATCTAAACTGAATAAATAGAGAAGATGATTTATATTAAGATGTCAATAGATTCAAAGCAGTAAATCCTATGCCTTAGATCAGCTTCCCGTGAGTAAGGTATTTTGGGTTACAGGTTCAAATCTGGTCTGAGTTGGGGTGTTGCAATTCTATCCAAGCTAGTTACGTATTCATGATGGAGCACCATTTTGGGCAGTGTTCCAGGTTCAGTGAAGTAAACTAAATCAAGCTTTCCTTTCTTTATGTCTTAATTTGAATAATATGAGGCCCTTGCTTTACATCTCAATCCATAATGAACTTGACTGATTAAACTGAATAAACTCTCTTGAAAGAAAAAAATAATACTACTTACTGATTTATTTTTTTTTCGTCTGACTCCGATAAATGTCACTATGCAACAACAGTTCTGTTTCCTTGTCAGTATTCATGTTCTGGAGAAGGTACTCTTGCTAATTTCATCAATATAGAAACATAGAAACATAGGTGCAGGAGTAGGTCATTCGGCCCTTTGTGCCATGCTCTACAAAGATTGACAAACTGACAGACCAAAGAGATGCTTCAATATTAACAAAGCCTTGGAACCTTTTGCTTCTCTGTGCTTTCCTTTTGATGAAGAAGTAAGAGCTTTGAATTCAACATGTAACAGAATATCTACAGAAGAAATGAATAATGTTTAACCCATTCACCATTAGGATTTATCATGTACTCCTCAACAAACTACACACCATCGAAGCTCAAACATAAATCACCATTTTATCAGGATCATTAATCGTGCGAAATTCAAGATTCAAGTTTCAAGATTCAATTTAATTGTTACATGTACCAATTAATGTACAATTAAATTTGAGTTACCATACAGCTATCCTAAGTAAAAAGTAACAAGACACACAGCCACATAAAATAAAATTTAACGTAAACATCCACCACAGCAGAATCCACATTCCTCACTGTGATGGAAGGTAATATAGTTCAATCATCTTCCTCCTTTGTTCACCTGAGAAAGAAGGGTTGAAAATACTCAGCAGGGTTGGCAGCAAATTTGAAAAAAAGAGCAAAATGCACTTCTCTGTGGATTATCACCTTGTCATGGTGAAGAAGCTTGTGGGGTCCTGAGATCCTGAGAGTGATGCCGTCTGGAGCTATGCTCCTGGTAGGGCCACCCATGGTGGGAAGGTCAAGGTGGAGGTCTCTGACAAAGAGCAATCCAACAATGACCGCAATGGTGGAACAGGTGGAGGATGATGGCTGACTTTAGTGGGGCGTCACAACTGCTGGGAAGGTGGATGAAGGCAGCAGCAGAAAAGGGTCCACGGTCGTTTTGGATGCCATGTCACTGGATTCTGACCCAGAGCTGTCAAGGACCATATGCTGGCTGTCTGTGGACCAGTCTCCCCACGTTAAATAAAGTCACGCACAGGGTACGCCATGAGAGGACAGTCATACTCGTTTCGAGTAACCGCCGATGATGATGATGCTGCAATGGAGTAGCCCACATAATCATAGAGAGAGCATGAAAACGCCACAGAGACATAAAGCAGGAAAGAGTGCAAAGAAAAGTTTCAAGGATATTGCCAGTACTCAATGGCCTGGATTATAATTAGGAGAGATTAAGCTGGCTCGGACTTTATTGCTTGGAATGTAGATAGATAGATAGATAGATAGATAGCCTTTTATTGTCATTCAGACCGAAGTCTGAACGAAATTACAGCAGTCATAAATATAATGCAATACAATAAAACAACAATAAACACATATTAATATCCACCACAGTTAGTCCACCCAGCATCTCCTCACTGTGATGGAGGCAAAAGTCTTAGGTCTGCAGTCTCTTCCCTCCTCTTCTCCCTCTGCGCTGGGGCGATACCCCCCCGGGCGATGTTAAGAACAGTCCCGCGGCTCAAACACCGCGGCCCGGGGTGGTTGAAGCTGCCGCCCACCAGTCCTGCAGACGCAGCCGCTGGCCCGCGGCCGAACCCCGGACTCAGGCCACCACCGCCAGAACACCGTCCCAGCCACCCTCACGTGAGTACTGCGCCATCTTCAGCCTCGGGCTGGGCCGCCCCGACTTGGGCGTCGCGTCTTCAGCCTCGGGCTGGGCCGCCCCGACTTGGGCGCCGAACCTCCCCCGGACCGGGCCGCCCCGACTTGGGCGTCGCTTCTCCCCCGGACCGGGCCGCCCCGACTTGGGCGTCGCTTCTCCCCTGGACCGGGCCGCCCCGACTTGGGCGCCGAACCTCCCCCGGGACCGGGCCTCCCCGACTTGGGCGCCGAACCTCCCCCCTGACCGGGCACGCCCCGACTTGGGCTGCTGCCGAACCTCGTTCCCGGACCGGGCCGCCCCAACTTGGGCGTCGCTTCTCCCCCGGACCGGGCCGCCCCGACTTGGGCGTCGCTTCTTCCCCGGGTTGGGCTGCCCCGACTTGGGCGCCGAACCTCCCTCGGTCTGCCAGCGCCGCACCTTCCGGAGCAGAGAAGGGGAATACGACAAAAAGGTCGCATTCCCCAGCAGGGAGAGACTGCAAACCCCGTTTCACCCCCCCCCCCCCCCCCCCCCCCCCAAACCTCTAAAACCAAAAAAACCGGACTAACCAAACAAAATAAGCGACATCAGGGCGAAAACAACGGACTGCCGGTAAGCCGCTCCAGCCAGAGCCGCACCGCCACTCCGTAGGAGGCTGAGGAGTGGTGTATAAATTCATGAGGGGATTGGATAGGATGAATGCACAAAATATTTTGCCCAGGCTAAGGTAATCAAGAACTAGAGTGCATAGGTTTAAGGTGAGAGGGGAAAGATTTAATATGAATCTGAGGGGTAACGTCTTCACACAGAGGGTGGTTAGCTGAAGAAATGTGCGGCCAGATGAAGTAGTTGAGGCAGGTAAATGGATAGGAATGATTGAGAGCGACATGGGCCAAATGCTGCCATGGAACCAGCTTGGATGGGGCACCTTTCTTGGCATGGATGACTTGGGCCAAAGGGCCTGTTTCTGTGCTGTGTGACTCCATGACTATGAGATAGCCCTTGGGGTTAGGTTTGAGCTGGGCTGCTGAAGCTCTGAGGTACCAGCACTACCTGCTGCACCACCATGGTTCAACAAGGTGGCTGTAAGGAAAGTTATAAAATGCATTTATGCAGTGCATTTAATTCCAAAACCCAGGCAATTCACAGCCTCAGACATATTTCTGAAGTATTGCTATTATATAACAATATATGACAGCCAAATTGTACACAGCTTACTCTCGAAAAACAGTAGCAAGTTAAAAGATCTCATGATGATGCTAGTTCAGGAATTTACCAGAGATCAGGAAAACCCATCTCTCGGTATCACACTGAAATGCCAACCTCAATTATGTTTTTGTCAGTGACTCAGAGTTTAAATCAACTTCCCTCTTACTCTACAGCAAGTAGCCAACCACTGTCACCTATGTGGTTGAAGATCAAATTGTTTTATCAATACTCTATTAAGATGTTAACTATTTTTCACTCTGTGACTAGTGGGTCTCTCATATTGAAGGTGGAAGTCATCAAACTGTCAAATGTGATAAGTGCATTATGACTTAATATGCATACCCAGCTAAAGGAGCAAAGGTCAAAATGTGGAGAAATCTCTGTGTTACTTTTTACATCAGAATCTGTCAAGAGATAATAATCACATCAGTAATGCTGCAATTTTCTTTAAAATTCATATCGTATTTCCTGCAGGACTAATTCAATTACATTTTCAAGAAGATGATCAAGGGCACTCTTGCAATTTCACAGTTATCAAAAGATGTACAGGAGCAATTATACAGTGAAATAGCAAGATAGTAGTTGGAGAAGAATTTCATTTTGCTCTGCTTAGGCACAGTAACAATTGTTTGGTTGATCAGCGCTTACAATCGCTCACTTCATTTTGTGGCTCTTTTAGCACTACCATGCGGTTGAGATTTATTTAACTTCACTTTGGCCATTGTAAGAATCCTATCTGCATTATCTGACGCTCCTTGATCTTTTATCTGCAATGATAAATGGCATACTTACAAGCTCTCTGAATTATTATTCTATTGCTGTATGTTCTCCACCTTTCAAGTGACAAATGCCATTTGTATTTCTTCATAGATGCAGTATTGATATGCTTGCGGCCGTTTTCCTCCTATGGTTCATTGTGGAAATGTTTTTCATCATTTTCCCTTGCAGAGTTGGATTTCATCAAATATTCTTTCCTTCTGTCACTTTCTTCCAGTTAACTGTAATGCAGCCTCAACCAAAGGCTGGAGGTTTGGTGTAGTAGGACTAAAGACTTGATTTTTGTATCCCTTATTTTTCTTCAAGCAGTTGGCTGATTGAATAATCCTGTTCATTAAACCAAAGTTCCTGCCAGGGTTTTCTAAATAAACCATGCTGTAATTGGCCATCTACTTCTTAGGCCTTACCCTCATTTTTAACATCAGTAAGAGGAGGTAAGTTAAGGGCAAGTTCTGTAAAATTGGCAACATATATTTTGTGGATCTTCAGTATATTCAACCACCTTACCTCTCCCCACTTAATCAAGCTCAAAAAATCTTCAGCATTGTGGGTCACTGAGTAAATTGTAGAGTTGTTACATAGAAATGTAAGCAATAGTAGGATATCCAATCCATTATCATTTCTGATCTTTTAGCTCAGAAGCTCTTTCCTGCACAATCCCTAAATCCCGTGCTTCCTGTAATATCTTCAAATCTATTCATCTCTCTTTAATCTTTGGTCAATGTGGAAACAAGACCATATACACTCTCACCAACACAGAAGGAAGTTGTTGAGTCATTGAGGTCTTGCAAGCCTTTTTAAAAAAATATATATATATATTTATTTTATTAGAAGAAATTGTACAAGGAGAAAGTAATCGACATAACAATTACACAATTTACATACAGCTTCAATTGTAACATTTTATAAACTAATAACTAAATTGGAAAAAAGAAAAAAGGAATGATGGGAAAGGAAGAAGAAAAGAAAAAGAAAAGAAAGAATTTTGAAAAAGACGTGAAAGAGAAAAAAGAAAAACCCCTGAACTAACGAAGAAGTAAAAAAAAAACGGAGATATATCCCACTACCCTTCCCTATGTCCGCTCACCCGACCCTAGTGTCAGTTTTGAATTTGTGTTCAACCATTATGTTGTTGAAGGAATTCAATGAAAGGAGACCATATTTTGGAAAATTGATCCGGTTTGTCAGACAAAACAAGCCTTATTTTTTCTAGATGTAGTGGCTCGGTCATTTCTGTGATCCACATCTTCACATCTTCATTGTGGGGACTGTTATCTTTTTCCAGAAGTTTTTTCGCAGTTATTAAATCATAGTCAAGGAAGCGTCTTTCGGATATCGTTAACTTAGGTTAGCTCTCTGACATTCCTAATATTATTGATTTTGAATCTGACTCCAATTGAATTTTGATTGTTTTAGAAATGTTATTGAATAATTCCATCGAGAAGTTTTGTATTTTTATACAGGATACAAAAGAATGAGTTAGGGTGGCTTCTTGGAAGTGACATTTATCACAGAGAGTAGAGACAGTTGGGAAGATCTTGTTCAATTTGGTTTTTGAGTAGTATAACCTATGCAATACTTTAAATTGTATCAGGCAATGCTTGGCATTTAAAGAACAGTAGTGTATGTATAGTAGGCTTTCCTCCCATATATCTTTCAAAATGGGTAAACCCAACTCATCCTCCCATGCTCGCCTATAAATCTCAGAGGGTGAGGTGTCAATATCTAGAAGAGTGTTACAAATGTAAGATATCAACTTACTTGTATCAGCATGTCTATTCAATCAATAATCTAATATATATGGACCCATAAGAGGACAGTCTTGTGTATATGTTTTCACGTAATCTCGGATTTGAAGGTATCTAAAAAAATTTGTTGCCATTCAAATGATATTTCTCCTGTAGTGCTTGAAAAAAGAGAGAGTCCCCTTCTTATAGAGGCCTCCCACAGTATTGATTCCCAGGTTCTTTCATTGAACAAACACCAAATCTAAAGTAGATGGTTTAAACAAGGGATTATTTGCAATAGGAAGAAGGAGAGACATATTTCTCAATTTAAGACTGAATTTCAGCAGTTTCCAGATACGGACAGTACTATGTATTATCGGATTGTGCTCATACATTGACTCATTCAAATGTATTGGAGATAGGAGGATCGAGCCTATACTAAAAGGCAAAGAATCTTCCCTCTCCATTTTTAACCAATTTACATGTGACATGTATCGTCCAACCAGAAAGTTATGTTTTTAATATTAGTTGCCCAGTAGTAAAAAAGAAAAATTAGATAGAGCTAATCCTCCATTTTATTTGGATTTGCACAAATGTCTTTTGTGTATTCTATGGGTTTTGTAGTCCTAAATAAAGCTAGTGACAATAGAATCAATTTTTTGTTTAAAGCTTTTAGGGAGATATATCAGTATTGATTGAAATAAATATAAAAGTTGCGAAAGGAAGATCATCTTTATAGCATTTAATCTACCAATAAGGGAGATTGGAAGTGTTTGTCAAAATTGGATGTAGGCACATCAAGTATCAAGTATTAAGTATCAAGTATCCTTTATTGTCATTCAGACTTTTCAGTCTGAACGAAACTTCGTGCCTTACAGTCATAACATAGAATACAATAACAAAACACACAATAAACACAGATTTAACATCCACCACAGTGAATCTATCTGGCCCTCTTCACAGTGATGGAACGCAAAAGTCTTAAAGTCCTTGTCTCTTCCCTCCTTGTTCTCCCTCTGCGTTGGGGCGATCCAAGCTTCCGATGTTGTGACCCTGCCAGGTGATGGTACATAAATCCCGCAGCTGAATCTAGGACATTGAGGGAAGATAGTGTAGAAATAGCTGGGGCTATGACAGAAATATTTCAAATGTCATTAGAAACAGGAATAGTGCTGGAGGATTGGCGTACCGCGCATGTTGTTCCATTGTTTAAAAAGGGGTCTAAGAGTAAACCTAGCAATTATAAACCTGTTAGTTTGACGTCAGTGGTGGGCAAATTAATGGAAAGGATACTTAGAAATAATATATATATGAGCATCTGGATAAACAGGGTCTGATTAGGAACAGTCAACATGGATTTGTGCCTGGAAGGTCATGTTTGACTAATCTTCTTGAACTTTTTGAAGAGGTTACTTGGGAAATTGATGAGGGTAAAGCAATGGATGTTGTATATATGGACTTCAATAAGGCCTTTGACAAGGTTCCTCGCGGAAGGTTGGTTAAGAAGGTTCAATTGTTGGGTATTAATGGTGGAGTAGCAAGATGGATTCAACAGTGGCTGAATGGGAGATGCCAGAGAGTAATGGTGGATGGTTGTTTGTCAGATTGGAGGCCAGTGACTAGTGGGGTGCCACAGGGATCTGTATTGGGTCCACTGTTGTTTGTCATGTACATCAATGATCTGGATGATGGTGTGGTAAATTGGATTAGTAAGTATGCAGATGATACTAAGATAGGTGGGGTTGTGGATAATGAAGTAGATTTTCAGTCTACAGAGACATTTATGCCAGTTGGAAGAGTGGGCTGAAAGATGGCAGATGGAGTTTAATGCCGATAAGTGTGAGGTGCTACATCTTGGCAGGACAAATCAAAATAGGACGTACATGGTAAATGGTAGGGAATTGAAGAATGCAGGTGAACAGAGGGATCTGGGAATAACTGCACAGTTCCCTGAAAGTGGAATATCATGCAGATAGGGTGGTAAAGAAAGCTGTTGGTGTGCTGGCCTTTATAAATCAGAGCATTGAGTATAGAAGTTGGGATGTAATGTTAAAATTGTACAAGGCATTGGTGAGGCCAATTCTGGAGTATGGTGTACAATTTTGGTTGCCTAATTATAGGAAGGATGTCAACAAAATAGAGAGAATACAGAGGAGATTTGCTAGAATGTTGCCTGGGTTTCAGCAACTAAGTTACAGAGAAAAGTTGTACAAGTTAGGGCTTTATTCTTTGGAGCGCAGAAGGTTAAGGGGGAACTTGATAGACGTCTTTAAAATGATGAGAGGGATAGGCAGAGTTGACGTGGATAAACTTTTCCCACTGAGAGTAGGGAAGATTCAAACAAGGGGACATGACTTGAGAATTAAGGGACAGAAGTTTAGGAGTAACATGAGGGGGAACTTCTTTACTCAGAGAGTGGTGGCTGTGTGGAATGAGCTTCCAGTGAAGGTGGTGGTGGCAGGTTTGGTTTTATCATTTAAAAATAAATTGGATAGTTATATGGACGGGAAAGGAATGGAGGGTTATGGTCTGAGTGCAGGTATATGGGACTAGGGGAGAATACGTGTTCGGCACGGACTAGAAGGGTCGAGATGGCCTGTTTCCATGCTGTAATTGTTATATGGTTATATGGTTATATATGGTTATATGGTCTTGTTCTTTTATTGGCATGATTTCACTTTTATTCCAATTTATTCTGTATCCAGAGAAAAAAACTAATTGTTCTATAAAGTTTAGAACATTTCGAATACTAACTTGAGGATTAGTAATGTATAAAAGCACATCATCTGCATATAATGAGATTTTATTGGTGGTATATTTGGTATTACATCCATAAATGCCTGAATGGGAACTGATACTCTCAGCAAGAGGTTCCATGGCTAAAGTAAATAACATTGGAGAAAGACCACATCCTTGCCTGTTACCCCTAGATAAATAAAATGTAGGTGATAGCATTTGATTTGTCAGCATTCTAGCTGTCGGATAAGTGTATAAAAGCTTCACCCATAAAGTAAAGTTTTCTCCCAATTGAAATTTTTCCAACTGTGAAAAGATAAGACCATTCCACTTGGTCAAAATCTTTTTCTGCATCTAGAGAAATAATTGTTAGATCTTCATTTGGCATTCTCTGCGAATATATTATGTTAAACAAACGTATCAAATTATAAAACAAATGTTATTTAGGTCTAAACCCAGTTTGATCTGGATGTATTAGTTTACCGATAACTAAGCTTAATCTAAGCCAAAGTCTTACCTAGTATCTTCTGATCCGTATTTAAAAGCACTATTGCCCTATAGGATCCAGGCTCCTCGAGATTTGTATCTTTTTTTTGGAATTAATGTAATAGTTGATTCAGCAAGAGTTTGTAGTAAACTCTATTCTTTAAATGCTTGAATATAAAGGACTTGTAAGCATGGATAAATTAAATCATTACATTTTTTATAAAATTCGTTACTAAACCCATCCGGGCCAGGAGTTTTTCCACTTTTCAATGATTCAATAACGATGTCTTTTGTTGTTATCGTTGTTCCTAATTCAGCCCGTTCCTCCTCATTAAGGAATGGGAGATTGCAATTCTCAAGAAAACTTTTCATCTTTGCAGGATCGGCTGTTGTTTTTGATGAATATAGTGTTTGGTAGAATTGTAAGAATCTTTCATTAATATCTTTAGGCAATGTAAGCAGATCTCCTTTTTCTGATCTGATTTTGTGTATTGTACGGTCATTCTCTAATTTGCGGAGTTGACGTGTAGTAGCTTGTGTGGTTTATCACCAAATTCAATTTTTTTTGTTTAGTATATTGAAATATCCTAATAATTTTTGCAGAGAGAATCTGGTTTAATTTAAATTTTAATGCAGCTACCTTATTATGTTTTGTAATGGTTGGGTCAACTGCATTTTCTAGGTCTAACTGTTTTATCTGTTTTTCTAATTCCAATTGTTCAGTCTTATTTTTCTTGTTTTGAAAAGCTTGGTATGTGATAATACAGCCTCTAACATAGGCTTTAAAAGTTTCCCACAACAAAGATGGAGAAATACCGGGGTGTCGTTTGTCATTTGTCGATTATACATTCCTTCCAATTTTACTGAAAAAGTGAGACGACAGTGATCTGAAATAATAATGTTGTGATATTTTGGGTTGTAGGTAAAAGGGATAAGTTTGGCATCAATTCATGTATAAATTTTATGAACATCTGAATAAAAAGAGTATTCTCTTCCAGACGGACTGGCAATCCTCCATATGCCCCTTATGTTTGTATTATTTATATGTGTTTAAAACTTCACTCGATTTTTAAGTACTTTTCCTTTGAAGTGAAGATTTATCCAAGTATTGATCTAATTGGATCAATTGTGAACCAATTTAAATCTCCCCCAATTATCAAATTCTGCTGACCAGAGTCTGAAATTGTATCAAACATTTTATTAAAAAATTGGGGATTATCGAAATTAGGAGTATAAATATTCACCATAGTCAATGGAGTTGAATACAATTCCCCGGATATTATAATGTACCTGTCTTCCTTATCAGCTATAGATGATTTGTGTTTGAATGGTATACCTTAACGGATTAGAATTGCTGTTCTTCTTGCTCTGGAAGAAAATGTAGTGATATAATTGACCAATTCAGATACCTTCAGCCTGTTGTGAGCTCCATTTTTGTATTATCAGTATTAATAGATTTTAAGTGGGCTAATACTTTATCCCTTTTAATTGGCTCATTAACGCCCCTAACATTCCAACTACAAAATGTAATTCCTCCTATTTTCCTAGCTGTATCATCTTGCATTTTAAAGCTTACATGGTCTCTTTTGATTTAAATGGTCCAACACATTTTTGAAATATTTCCTTTAAATGCTGGCTGGGTGAGCCCTATTCCCTTTTCCCCTGTCCCCCAGAGATATCTCCAAGAAAAATTTGCATTAGTAAAGATAGATAAGATATTTAGTAAATAAATTAGAAAGTGAAAAAGGGAAACAACATAAATTACAGCATATAAGAATGCTGCTAGTGAATACCACCCAACGGTGGTTGAATTAGTGAAAGCTTCCGTAGGATAGATAATATTAAATAACTCCGCACCTTGAGGAGTTAATAAAAACCATACAGAACAAACCTTAAAAATGTTTAACAATATGTAAATCCATCAGAGAATCACCATTCCCAAGAAGTTAAGTATCTTGGTGTGCTCTAACTAAGTAGTTGAACATTGAAAAGTTTAACTAACATACTGCACTGATTACTTAACTTTCTATTAACACTATTTTGACATATTAACCGACTAAGTCAGTAGATTTATAACAACATTGATTACAAACACAGTTTCACACACTCATTTTCTACATCTCTCTTTCTCTCTCCTCTCTCCTCTCTCTCCCTCTCCCTCTCCCTCTCCCTCTCTCTCTCCCTCTCTCTCTCTCTCTCTCTCTCTCTCTCTCTCCCTCCCCTCTCCAAAACTTTGCAAAGCTTTCCAATGCTTTCCAATGCTTTCCCAACCTGTCTCACACAATCATTCTCTCTCTCCCCTCTCCCTCTCTCCATCCCTCCCTCTCTCCCTCTTTCCTTCTCTCTCTCAATGATTATGTTTGCATTGCCAATCTCCAAAACTTTCCAAAACTTTTTCAAACTTTCTCCCACATTCATTCACTCTCCCTTCCTCCCCCCCTCTCTCTCTCTCTCTCTACCTCTCTACCTCTCTACCTCTCCCCCTCTCTTCCTCTCTTTCTGTCTATCTCTCAAGTTCTCTGTTTTCAGATTCAGATTCAGATTCAATTTTAACTGACTCTAAGTCAGTAGATTTATAACAACATTAATAATAAACACAGTATAAACACAGTATAAACCTCTTGATTATCATAACTGTATAAACTCGGTACAGTAATTACTTATCCCTTGACGGATCCCGCAGTGTCCTGGGCAAACTTGAATGCTTTATCTGGATCAGTAAAAAAGGATTCAGTCCCTTTATAAGTAACTCGCAATTTGGCAGGATATAATAGGCCAAATCGGAGGTCTGGTATGTCCCTCGGAATAGCTTTTGACTTGGAAAAGAGTGATCTTTTCTTAACGACTTTGGCAGGAAAGTCTCTGAAGATTCGTATGTTTTCACCTTGAAAAGTTAGGTTTCTGTTGTTGGCAACTTTCTGCAGAATGTCCTCTAGAACATGGCATTGGTGCACCCTCAGGATCAAATGTCTTGGTGGGGCTGTGCTGTCTGACCGGGTTCTCAGAGCTCTGTGAGTCCGGTCAAGTTTAGATTTTTCATACAAAGCGAGTACGTCTTGAAGTAGTTGAGCCGTAAAATCTCGATGATTTTGACCAAGTTCTTTGCGTTCTTTCACTCCAACAATCCTTAGGTTCTGACGTTTAGAGCGCCCTTCCAAATCTAGACATGTTTCTGTTACTTTAGCTAGTGACCCGGTCTTGCCAGCCTTTTGTTAGAGAAATTTGATCATATTCCCTGGAATATTCTTGATAGCCCAACAAACAATTTTTCTCTAAGTGTATGTCCAATTCCTATCTGGAAGCCACAACTGTACCTGCTTCCCCCACTCTTTCAGGAGGTGCATTGCCAATCATAATCACTCTCTGTGCAAAAAACATAATCCTTTTGGGTTGTAGTTGGTCAAATCAAATCTTTGGAACAGTAATAAAAAAGGCTTTAGATTACCATTAGATTATGGAAGCAAGTCCATCCAGTCCTAAAATTACCTATTTGAATTCTCAGTCACATTATCCCCATCTCTATAAAACCACTTTTCACAACATCTTATTGATGTAGAGACATTAAAAATAGCACAAATAAAATCAGAAAATGTTGGAAAAATTTAGTACGTCAGATAACATCTGTGAAAAGAGAAATAATTAACATTTCAGGTTCAGGACCTTTTATCAGAACACAGTCATTTATTTTCCACTGTTCAAACTTCTCAGTTGTATTGGTTACACATTGTAGCCCTTACGAGAGAGTACCAAGCCTTTACTCCATGCCCATGTGATGAAATCTGCCCTTCAACCAGTCCAAGGCGTTGTACCCACAGGATGTCAGGAGTATCCAGCTTACATCTGGCAGCTGAAGCATACATGGCTTTGCCAATTCATCATACTTGAACAAAATATAGGAATTTTCCCAGATGATTATTGGGAAGTGTAACAAGACAAAATATCTATGAACGCTTCCTCTCTGACATACATTAAAGCATGAACACAGCTCGACAGCTTTGTAATGATTTATGCTGAAATAAATCTTCAGCTGATTTTCACGTCAGTCAGAACCTTTTTCCCTGGGTGGGAATTTCAAGGACTGGAGCATATAGCTTCAAGGTGAGAGGGGCAAAGTTTAAAGGAGATGTGCAGGCAAGTTCTTTTACACAGAGTGGTGGATTCCTGGAACACGCTGCCAGGGGTGTCGGTGGGAGAAGATGCAATTATGGCATTTAAGGAGCTTTTAGATAGGCACCTGGATGTGCAGGGAATGGAGCGTTATTGATTACTTACAGGCAGAAGAGATTACTTTAACCTGGGATTGTTTTTGGCACAGATATTGGGAGACAACGGGCCTGTTCCCATGCTATACTATCCTATTTTCTATGTTCTATATGATTTGACTAAATATACTCTATATGTTAAAATTATGTGATTTATTTGCAATTATTCATTGATGGAGATTTAAACATAATAATGGAAAGTGTTGAAAAAGACAAATGTTAAGCTGAGTTTCATTGAGACTGGGGAATTTTGCAGGCCGAGGATCTTTGGTTTATCAATGATAATTTTGAGTTGTGGGATGATGGGTGCGAATGTTCAGTCAGGGTTTGTTGGAAGTGTTTTGTGGTAGTTCAATAGCTGCACCAAATGGAATAGGCGGTAGACCAGAGAGACATGGAAGGAAAATTACAGACCTTCAACAGGTATTGCTGCTGGATGAGCGGTTGGTAGGACCAGGATTTCTCCGGGGACATTGAGAAGCATTCATGTTATTTCTGTTCCCTGAGAAATTTCAGATGCATTTTATTTAAAAAATACCTTGCATGGTTGATTCTGGCTCCTGATATTGCTTGGAGAAATCTCATCCAGGCAGGAATGCTACAATAGTCTTCCACTCAGAAATTGAAATATCATAATACTGATTACAAAGTGAATACTCACCACTTTTCAGACCCTCTCATCTTACTAAACAAAATTGGATGTTCCATATTAAACATCCTAGTAAAATAAAATGATGATCATTCTTTGAGATCCTCTGACTGAATAAGTGGAGTTTGAAGATAAACTGTGGTGATCCAATAAAAAAACAAATCTACAGTGCACACATGCTTTTAGTAACCACAAGAAATATGATCATTCCTTTTATTTTACCACCTTACTGCCAGCTATCTATTGATCAGTTAGTGCAATCAATCTTTACAGTCCTCATGCATTTTTTATATTTCTAAACCATGCCAAAAGAATCAGATATCTAACTAATGTCTCCTTGCAGGCCAAAATTCTGCATGACATCATATACGTGTTTTAAATATTTGAAAATGTGATCAGGCTCCGGTTAAAACATCAAAAGAAACAAGAAAAACTAATTGGGAGACGTGGAAGGGCAGATGCTGGAATCCTGAATAAAACACAAAGCACAAGAGTATCTCAATGAGTGAGGCAACATCTCTTGAGAGAATGGACAAGTGACATTTTGGGTCAGATGCTTCTTAAGGAAAAGTACTCCTTATCAATGAAAGACTGCTAACAAAAAGTGCAAATTGCATGAATGTTTTCTCAATACACCCCTCAAATAAATGTAAATATGCTGTAGATACACAAAATGCTGGAGTAACTCAGCAGGTCAGAAAGCATCTCTGGAAAAAATGGATAGATGCCGTTTCAGGTCAGGACCCTTCTTCAAACTGATAGTGGGGGAGGGAGGGCAAGTAGCAGGGAAAGTCCAGGACAAATCAGAGCCGGCAACTGACGACCTCAGGCAGGGATGTTCCCTGATAGGATAATTGTTGGCTAGAGAGGGTGTGATCCCAAAAGGGATACATCAACGGACTGTGAAATGGGTTAACTGACTTTTAGGGAAGGATGGGATGGGGGTGGTGAGAGAGGGGGGGGGGGGGGGGGGTGGTGGGGGGGCAAATAGGGAAGCTGAGGGGGGAGGAGACTGACCTGAAATTAGATAATTCAATATTCATGCTGTTTTAAGCTATCTAAGCGAAACATGAGGTGCCGTTCCACAAATTTGCATGTGGCATCACTCTGTCAATGGAGGAGGCCCAGGATGGAAAGGTCAGTATGAAAATGGGAAGTGGGATTAAAATCCTGAGTAGTCCGGAGATCCAGTGGGCCTTGGTGGACCGAGCAAAAGTGTTCAGCGGAACATTCGTCAAGCCTATGCACAGTCTCACTGATGTACAGGAGTCCACATTGGGAACACTAGATACAGCAGATGTGGTTGCAGGATATGCATGTGAATCTCTGTCTCACCTGGAAGGAATGTCAGAGTTCCTGGATGAAGTCGAAGGAAGATGTATAAGGAGGTATAAATAAATTCTATAATGTTCTTAACATGCATTAATAAAAACATTTGAACGTTTAAGTATCTAAAAGGAAATGGCATTACAGCAAATTACTTTCATTGAACTGTTTTGAAATCGGAAGATGGTTGTATAAAAAAAGAGGTCTCTTCAATAGAAAAACACATAACTGGGTTCAACTGGCCTGGAAACTGGTCATTCTATTTATATAGTGAATTTAAACAAGTATAGAGAGATACGTTTATTAAAAATAAATAGAGTAGCCAGTGTTGTGCCTTTGTTTAAAAAGGGAAGCAGAGATAATCCAGGAAATTATAGGCCAGTGAATGGTAAGAGAGCTATTGCATTGGATTCTTCAGGATCAGCTTTACTTGCATACTTGAACAGGTGCTTTGGATCCATTTTCACTACGGAGGATACAAACAAACTTCCTGATATGGTAGTGGCCAGAGGATCTGGCGTGACAGAGGAACTGAAGGAAATCCACATTAGGTAGGAAATGATGTTGGGTAGACTGACAGGACTGAAGGCTGATAAATCCCTAGGGCCTGATGGTCTGCATCCCTGGGTACTTAAGAAAGTGGCTCTAGAAATCGTGGATGCATTGGTGATAATTTTCCAATGTTCTATGGACTCAGGATCCGTTCCTGTGGGTTGGAGGGCAGCTAATGTTATCCCACTTTTTAAGAAAGGTGGGAGAGAGAAAACAGGGAATTATAGACCAGTTAACCTGACATCGGTGGTGGGGAAGATGCTGGAGTCAATTATAAAAGATGAAATAGCCGCACATTTGGATAGCAGTAACAGGATCGGTCCGAGTCAGCATGGATTTACGAAGAGGAAATCATAACCATATAACCATATAACAATTACAGCACGGAAACAGGCCATCTCGGCCCTACAAGTCCATGCCGAACAAATTTTTTTTTCCCCTTAGTCCCACCTGCCTGCACTCATACCATAACCCTCCATTCCCTTCTCATCCATATGCCTATCCAATTTATTTTTAAATTATACCAATGAACCTGCCTCCACCACTTCCACTGGGAGCTCATTCCACACCGCCACCACTCTCTGCGTAAAGAAGTTCCCCCTCATATTACCCCTAAACTTCTGTCCCTTAATTCTGAAGTCATGTCCTCTTGTTTGAATCTTCCCTATTCTCAAAGGGAAAAGCTTGTCCACATCAACTCTGTCTATCCCTCTCATCATTTTAAAGACCTCTATCAGGTCCCCCCTTAACCTTCTGCGCTCCAAAGAATAAAGCCCTAACTTGTTCAACCTTTCTCTGTAACTTAGTTGCTGAAACCCAGGCAACATTCTTGTAAATCTCCTCTGTACTCTCTCTATTTTGTTGACATCCTTCCTATAATTTGGCGACCAAAATTGTACACCATACTCCAGATTTGGCCTCACCAATGCCTTGTACAATTTTAACATTACATCCCAGCTTCTATACTCAATGCTCTGATTTATAAAGGCTAGCATACCAAAAGCTTTCTTTACCACCCTATCTATATGAGATTCCACCTTCAAGGAACTATGCACGGTTATACCCAGATCCCTCTGTTCAACTGTATTCTTCAATTCCCTACCTTCAATTCATGCTTGACTAATCTTCTGGAATTTTTTGAGGATGTTATTAGGAAAATGGACAAGGGGGAGTCAGTGGATGTAGTGTACCTGGACTTTCAGAAAACATTTGATAAGGTCCCACATAGGAGATTAGTGGGCAAAATTAGGGCACATGGTATTGGGGGTAGTGCTGACATGGATAGAAAATTGGTTGGCAGACCGAAAACAAAGAGTAGGGATTAACTGGTCCCTTTCAGAATGGCAGGCAGTGACTAGTGGGGTACCTCAAGGCTCGGTGCTAGGACCGCAGCTATTTACAACATACATCAATGATTTGGATGAAGGGATTCAAAGTAACATTAGCAAATTTGTAGATGACACAAAGCTGGGTGGCAGAGTGAACTGTGAGGAGGATGCTATGAGAATGCAGGGAGACTTGGACAGGTTGGGGGAGTGGACAGATGCATGGCAGATGAAGTTTAATGTGGATAAGTGTGAGGTTATCCACTTTGGTATAAAAAACAGGAAGGTAGATCACTATCTAAATGATGTCAAGTAGGGAAAAGTGGAAGTACAACAGGATCTGGGGGGTCCTTGTTCATCAGTCTATGAAAGTAAGCATGCAGGTACAGCAGGCAGTGAAGAAAGTGAATGGCATGTTAGACTTCATAACAAGAGGAGTTGAGTATAGGAGCAAAGAGATCCTTCTGCAGTTGTACGGAGCCCTAGTGAGACCACACCTGGAGTATTGTGTGTAGTTTTGGTCCCCTAATTTGCGGAAGGACATTCTTACTATTGAGGGTGTGCAGCGTAGGTTTACAAGGTTAATTCCCGGGATGGCGGGACTGTCATATGCTGAGAGAATGGAGCGGCTGGGCTTGTACCCTTTGGAGTTTAGAAGGATGAGAGGATATCTTATTGAAACATGTAAGGTTGTTAAGGGTTTGGACACGCCAGAGGCAGGAATCATGTTCCCGATGTTGGGGGAGTCCAGAACCAGGGGCCAAAGTTTAAGAATAAGGAGTAAGCCATTAAGAATGATGACGAGGAAACACTTTTTCTCACAAAGAGTTGTGAGTGTGGAATTCTCTGTGGAGTGGATTCTCTCGATACTTTCAAGAGAGAGCTAGAGAGGGCTCTTAAAGATAGCGGAGTCAGGGGATATGGAGAGAAGGCAGGAACGGGGTACTGATTGGGGATGATCAGGGTTATACATCCTATATCAGGGTTATAAATCCTATAGAAAGGCCAGGCAGGAGGGCAGAGGAGGATGGGTTGCTCTGCTGGTGAGGGATGGAATTCAGTCCCTTGCCAGGGAAGACATAGGGACTGATGAGGTAGAGTCACTGTGGATTGAGTTGAGGAATTGTAAAAGCAAGAAGACACTAATTGGTGTTATTTACAGACACCCAAATAGTAGCCCGGATGTAGGGTGTAGGTTGCAGCAGGAGTTACAACTGGCAAGTAACAATGGTAATTCCACTATGGTGATGGGGGACTTATATGCAGGTAGACTGGGAAAATCAGGTTGGTTCAGGACTCCAAGAAAGAGAGTTTGTAGAATGCCTCCGAGATGGATACTTAGAGCAGTTTGTAATGGAGCTGACCAGAGAAAAGGCAATCCTGGATTTAGTGTTGTGCAATGAACCAGATATGATAAGAGAACTCGAGGTAAGGAACCGCTTGGAGGTAGTGATCATAATATGATCAGTTTTAATCTGCAATTTGAAAAGGAGAAGGATAAATCTGATGTGTCAGTGATGCAGTTGAACAAAGGGTTCTATTAAGGCATGAGAGGGGAGCTGGCCAAGGTAGACTGGAAAGGGATCCTAGCAGGAATGACGGTGGAACAGCAATGGCAGGAATTTGTGGGCATAATCCGGATGACGCAGGATCATTTTATTCCAAAAAGGAATCAAGAATCTAAGGGGAGAAGGAGGCAACCGTGGCTGACAAAAGGTTAGGGATAGAATAAAACTAAAATAAAAGATATATAACACAGCAAAGAGTAGCCGGAAGCCAGAGGATTGGGGAACTTTCATAGGACAACAGAAGGAAACAAAACGAGCAATACGGGCTGAAAAGATAAAGTACGAAGGGAAGCTGGCCAGGAATATAAAGAAGGACATTAAAAGCTTCTTTACATATGTTTAGGGGAAAAGTGTAGCTGATGGAATGTTGGCCTTCATAACAAGAGGATTTCAGTATAGGAGTAAAGAGGTTCTTCTGTATAGGGCTCTGGTGAGACCACATCTGGAGTATTGTGTACAGTTTTGGTCTCCTAATTTGAGGAAGGACATCCTTGTGATTGAGGCAGTGCAGCGTAGGTTCACGAGATTGATCCCTGGGTTGGCGGGACTGTCATATGAGGAAAGATTGAAAAGACTGGGCTTGTATTCACTGGAGTTTAGAAGGATGAGGGGGATCTTATAGAAACATTTACAATTATAAAAGGACTGGACAAGCTAGATGCAGGAAAAATGTTCCCAATGTTGGGCAAGTCCAGAACCAGGGGCCACAGTCTTAAAATAAAGGGGAGGCCATTTAAGACTGAGGTGAGAAAAAACGTTTTCACCCAGAGAGTTGTGAATTTATGGAATTCCCAGCCACAGAGGGCAGTGGAGGCCAAGTCACTGGATGGATTTAAAAGAGAGTTAGATGGAGCTCTAGGGGCTAGTGGAGTCAAGGGATATGGGGAGAAGGCAGGCACGGGTTATTGATAGGGGATGATCAGCCATCATCACAATGAATGACGGTGCTGGCTCGAAGGGTCGAATGGCCTCCTCCTGCACCTATTTTCTATGTTTCTATGTTTCTATGATCAGCCATGATCACATTGAAAGGTGGTGCTGGACCGAAGGGCCGAATGGCCTACTCCTGCACCTATTGTCTATTGTCTATTGTCTATTGCATTTGGAATGGGATAAATAAGAATAGTAAGCATTGGCATTTTCCATGGCTAGTCTTAGAAAATAGACTGAATTTTTTGAAGAGGTGACGAAGGTGATGATGAGGATAGAGCAGTGAATGTTGTTCGCATGGATGACATTTAATAAAGTCACTCATGGGAGGCTCATCATGGGAGGCTCATCCAGAATACAAAGATGTATGGGATCCATGGTAATTTAACTAAATCCCTCAGTAAGCCCTGAGAGGTTTAGTTTAGTTTGGAGATACAGCGCGGAAACAGGCCCTTCAGCCCACCGAACAACGATCCCCACACATTAACACTATCCCACACACACTAGGTACAATTTTACAAAAATGGTGTTTTCCCCAGCAAAAACATTTGACACATACCAAAACACAATTGGGAGAATTTAACTAGAAAAAGCAACATGGAAAATCATCGTTCACAAGGGAAAGAAACTCCTTTAAGACCTCCGACAGGCTGCAAGCGCCAGCAATAAAAGGAGAGACACACCAGCAAGAAGTCCCAACCACAACCCATCACCGGTAACAGTCATCCATGTCCACACTGCAATAAAGTCAATGGTTCCATGATCAGATTCTTCAGCCATCTCAAGAACCACAGAAAGGACCGACCAGGAGGACAATTATACTCAACTTTAAGCGATCGTCGATGATGACAGCATGGAAACAATCCCTTTGGCCCAATTTGTCCATGCTGACCAGGATGCCCCACCCATGTGAGTCCTATTTACCCATGCCTGGCCAACGTCCCACTAAACCTTTCCTATCCACGCACCTGTCCAAATGTTTTTTTTAAAGTTATTGTACCTGCCTCATCTATCTCCTCTGCAGTTGATTGTATATATTCACCACCCTCTGTGTGAAAAGATTCCTATTAAATCTTTTCCTCACACTTAAACCTATGCCTTCCAGTTCTTGATAACCCACCAAGGAGAAAATACACTGTGCAATCACCCTATCTATTCTCCTCATGATTGTATACATCTCTGTATATCATCCCTCAGACTCGTATGTTCCACGAGCTAGGCTGCCCTACTGCTCCCTAAAGCTTTGGCCCACAAGCCCTGGCAACATCCTCATAAACCTTCCAGCATAATGGCATCCTTCCTATAACAGGTTGACCAAAACTGAACAACAGAACTCCAAATGTGGCCTCACTTATGTGTTGTAACATAATGTCCTAATCTGTGCACTCAATTCCCTGACTGATGAAGGCATGCTTTCCAAAATTCTTCTTCATTATTCTATCTACCACACTCCTCAGGGCCCTACCATTCACTCTGAAGGTCCTACCCTGGTTTGATTTCACAAAATTCTACATCTCAATTTTGTCTGAATTTTGCCATTCCTTGGCCCACTTACCCAGTTGATCAAGATGTAGCTGTAATTCTTGATATCCATCTTCACTGTCTGTGATACCACCTATTTTTGTGTCATCTACAAACTTACTAATCATGCTTCATATGTACCCATCCAAACCATTTATATGGTTGACTAACAGCAATGTGCCCCGCACCGATTCCTGATGCACACCACTGGTCACAGCCATCCAGTCCAAAAAACAACCTTCCACAACCCCATCTGTATCTTACCCTGAATCAAATGTTTAAATCCAGTTATCTAGCTCTACCTGGATCCCATGCGATCTAACCTTCCAGACCAAAGTACCATGTGGAACCTTATCAAAGACCTTACTGAAGACCTTATAGACTATGTCTATGGCCCTGGTCTCATCAACCTTTTTCATTATTTGTTCAAAACACTCAAATTCATGAGACACTACCTCTCATGTACAAAACCATGCTGAATATCCCTAATCAACATTTGTCTTTCCAATTGCATGCATATCTTATCCCTTAGAATCCTCTTCAATAACTTTCCTACCACATATGTTGTTTATTGGTCTCATTGGTCTTATTGTTTCAGATCAATACATTTTCATCAGAACTGCTGATGTAAGAAATCTCTCTCCACAGATGCTGCCTAACATTCTTGCTATCTCCAGCATTTCCTTTTTTTTAAATTATGAATCTCAAGGACAGTATGTATGATTCTGTAATCTTACCATATAACCATATAACCATATAACAGTACAGGAGAAATCAGACCGGTAAACAAGTAATACATATTTATAAGAACATGGTAAATTTGTAATGAAAATAACAACATGCACATAGGATCAAAACAATATTGACATGTGCACGCACGCTTCAGACATGATTCATGACGCTTGATTGGATTTTACTTTACACAACCAGATAGACAACAAAGCAGAAAAGTGCCTAAGCACATACTTGCCTGCAGATTCATATTCGATTCCTGTTAATCATTCTACATTGTATCAGTCTCATCAGCAGTCAGGACTCTGCACAGTCTGTATTCAGAGCAGGCAATCCTGTTAAAGGCTACCTCTTGAGCAGCATGGTTAATGAGTCTGATTGGGAACATATATGCAGAGCATCATAGCAGGCTGACGAGGACATTGATATCATAAGAATAATTGGTGAGAGAACAAAACATCTCAGTGAGACCAACATTTTTACTGCCGGAATATCCCAGGGGACCCACTGTCCCAGTTTTTGCTGCAGGTTCCACATCTGTGCTTATAGGACAGTTCAGCTGTTTTCAGCACCTGGGAACAATCAGGTACAGTAAAAAATATCGGAAACACAGTAAAACATACTTCTACAGCACATTTAACATCCTCTGGAAACTCAGAATAACAGTAACAAAAATAGGAGAGCTGCCGGAAGAATCCAGCCATTTGGACAGCATCATTTTAGTTTAGAGATACAGCATGGAAACAGGCCCTTCAGCCCACCGAGTCCATGCTGACTGCTCACACTAGTCCTCTGTTATCCTACTTTCGCATCCATTCCCTACATGCCAAGGGCAATTTACAAAGCCCAATTAACCTACACACTTGCACGTCTTTGGGATGTGGGAGGAAGCCAGAGCACGCGGAGCAACCCCACATGGTCACAGGGAGAATGTGCAAACTCCACACAGACAGCGCCCAACGTTGGGATTGAACCCAGGTCTCTGGCATTGGAAGGCAGCAACTGAACCAGCTGCACTATTGTGTAACCCCATCATCTGTGTTCTGTGGTTCTGATGAAGTGTTATTGATCTGAAACAATAAGACCAATGAGGCCAATATGCCTATCTGTGGAGGGAAATGGATAGACAAGATTTTGGGTCAAGTCTCTTCATCTAGACTGAAAGAGCAGAAGGGAGATGGCCAAGATAAAGATGTGGATGGAGGGTGGGGCAAGAGCTAGCTAGAAATAGGTGGTGAAAGATTGATTGTAGACAAAAGTGCTGGGGAAACTCAGCGGGTGCAGCAGCATCTATGGAGCGGAGGAAATAGGCAACGTTTCGGGCCAAACCCCTTCTTCTGACTGATGAATAACAGGTAAGTCTGGTGGGGGAGGGAATGATGGAAATAGCCAGAAAGGTAGGGAGGTTCTAAGTGGAGAACAAAAGGCTGTAGATTCCCAAGTCTGATAGGAAAGGAAGGTGACGAGTGGACCTGAAAAAGGAGAGGATTTTTCCCAACGATGACAAACCAGAGATATATTAATGTTTAAAAAAATTCACCATTCTCTCTGCTGCCCCTGCTGGAGGGAGGGAGAGGGACTATAGAACCAGGAGGTGGTGTGCCTCACTCAGTCACTTCAATATGGATGAAGCCAAGGGTCATGTCTCTCTGAATAACACTGAACAAATGTCTACATAACTATGAGTTCTCTTAATGTGGTTTGAAAATGAAAATATGGTTTGTTTGAAGTAAAAAGGCACTGCCTGCAAATGGTTGTTTGGGTGCTTTGGCTTGAAGTTAAAAGTCATTACTTACTGCAAATGGTGGGTGCTTGGGTGCTTTGGCTTGAAATTGAAATGCAGTACTTACTGCAAATGGTGGCTTGGGAGCTTTGGCTTGAAGTTGAAAGGCACTATTACTACAAATGGTGGCTTGGTTGCTTTGGCTTGAAGTTGAAAGGCACTACTTACTGAAAATGGTGGCTTGGGAGCTTTGACGAAGTTGAAAGGCACTATTACTGCAAATGGGGGCTTGGTTGCTTTGGCTTGAAGTTGAAAGGCACTACTTACTGCAAATGGTGGCTTGGGTGTGGCTTGGGTGTGGCTTGAAGTTGAAAGACACCACTTACTGCAAATGGTGGCATGAAGTTGAAAGGCACTACTTACTGCAAATGGTGGCTTGGTTGTTTTGGCTTGATGTTCAAAGGCACTACTTACTGCAAATGGTGACGGGAGCTTTGACTTGGTTGAAAGGCACTACTTCCTGCAAATGATGGCCTGGGTGTGGCTTGAAGTTGAGAGGCACTACTTACTGCAAATGGTGGCTTGGGTGCATTGGCTTGAAGTTGAAAGGCACTGCAAATTGTGGCTTGAAGTTGAAAGGCACTACTTACTGCAAATGGTGGCTTGGAAGCTTTGGCTTGAAGTTGAAAGGCACTACTTACTGCAAATGGTGGCTTGGGAGCTTTGGCTTGAAATTGAAAGGCACTACTTACTGCAAATGGTGGCTTGGGTGCTTGGATTGAAGTTGAAAGGCATTACTTACTGCAAATGGTGGCATGAAGTTGAAAGGCACTACTTACTGCAAATGGTGGCTTGGGTACTTTGGCTTGAAGTTGAAAGCACTACTTACTGCAAATGGTGGCTTGGGAGCTTTGGTTTCAAGTTGAAAGGCACAACTTCCTGCAAATGGTGGCTTGGGTGTGGCTTGGATGTGGCTTGAAATTGAAAGGCACTACTTACTGCAAATGGTGGCTTGGGAGCTTTGGCTTGAAGTAGAAAAGGCACTACTTACTGCAAATGGCAGCTTGGGTGCTTTGGCATGAAGTTGAAAGGCACTACTTACTGCAAATGGTGGCATGAGGTTGACAGGTACTACTTACTGCAAATGGTGGCTTGGGTGCTTTGGCTTTAAGTTGAAAGGCACTGCAAATTGTGGCTTGAAGTAGAAAAGGCACTACTTACTGCAAATGGCAGCTTGGGTGCTTTGGCATGAAGTTGAAAGGCACTACTTACTGCAAATGGTGGCTTGGGTACTTTGGCTTTAAGTTGAAAGGCACTACTTACTGCAAATTGTAGCTTGGGTACTTTGGCATTAAGTTGAAAGGCACTGCAAATGGTGGCATGAAGTTGTAAGGCACTACTTACTGCAAGTGGTGCCGGGAGCTTTGACTTGGTTGAAAGGCACTACTTCCTGCAAATGATGGCCTGGGTGTGGCTTGAAGTTGAGAGGCACTGCATACTGCAAATGGTGGCTTGGGTGCTTGGATTGAAGTTGAAAGGCATTGCTTACTGCAAATGGTGGCATGCAGTTGAAAGGCACTACTTACTGCAAATGGTGGCTTGGGTACTTTGGCTTGAAGTTGAAAGCACTACTTACTGCAAATGGTGGCTTGGGAGCTTTGCTTTCAAGTTGAAAGGCACAACTTCCTGCAAATGGTGGCTTGGGTGTGGCTTGGATGTGGCTTGAAGTTGAAAGGCACTACTTACTGCAAATGGTGGCTTGGGAGCTTTGGCTTGAAGTAGAAAAGGCACTACTTACTGCAAATGGCAGCTTGGGTGCTTTGGCATGAAGTTGAAAGGCACTACTTACTGCAAGTGGTGGCATGAGGTTGACAGGTACTACTTACTGCAAATGGTGGCTTGGGTGCTTTGGCTTTAAGTTGAAAGGCACTACTTACTGCAAATTATAGCTTGGGTACTTTGGCATTAAGTTGAAAGGCACTGCAAATGGTGGCATGAAGTTGTAAGGCACTACTTACTGCAAGTGGTGGGTTGGGAGCTTTGGTTTGAAGTTGAAAGGCACTACTTACTGCAAACGGTGGCTTGGGAGCTTTGACTTGAAGTTGAAAGGCACCTCTTACTGCTAATGGTGGCTTGGGTGTGGCCTGGGTGTGTCTTGAAGTTCAAAGGCACTACTTACTGCAAATGGTGGCTTGGATGCAATGGCTTGAAGTTAAAATGCATTACTTACTGCAAATGGTGGCATGGGTGCATTGGCTTGAAGTTGAAAGGCACTACTTACAGCTAATGGTGGCATGAAGTTGAAAGGCACTACTTACTGCAAATGGTAGCTTGGGTGCTCTGGCTTGAAGTTAAAAGGCACTACTGCAAATGCACTTACTTCCTGTTTGCACTATATATTGATTTTAGATAAATGCTACCACTTACAGCTGTGATTGTTGGCCATCTTACTCAGTCCCCCTCCACTGAGCAGGTGCAGAGGATTCTTCCCATCAATGAAAAATAAAAGTGTTATTAGTTTTTTTTTAATGTTGAGAATCTCTCTCCTGTCAATCACTCCATGAAAGCCACACCTTTTCGGTGGGGGGGGGGGGGGGTTATAAAACCCGGAAGTGTGGGTGTGGCTCAGTCTCTGCATGATGGGGGAGGATGAGGTCATGACTCTGTCTGAGCTGTGAATCAACTGAACACACTGAATATCTACTGAAGTGTGAGTTTGGTGTTTTGTGTGGTTTTATGGTGGCTTCACCCTGCATGAAATGGTATGAAGCTGCATTTGAATTTGGTGGCCTTGCACCCTGCTTGAAATGGAATAAAACTGCACTTGAATTTGGTGACCTTGCACCCTGCTTGAAGTGGTTGGAAACTGCACTTGAATTTGGCGGCATTGCACCCTGCTTGAAGTGGTTGGAAACTGCACTTGAATTTGGTGGCCTTGCAACCTGCTCAAAGTGGTAAGAAATTGCACTTGAATTTGTTGGCCTTGCACCCTGCTTGAAATGGTAGGAACATGGTTTTGAATTTGGTGGCCTTGCACCCTGCTTAAAAAGGAATTTCAAGGAATAGTCATGAGTCAACTGCCAGCCCACCAGCCGTGAGTGAGCTGCCAGCAGATCAGGCTTGAGGGACTGAGCTGCCACCCCAAGAACCCATACCAGCACTCCAGAAAGCCCCCCTACTGGCCAACAATAGTGGAATTGGTGGAGAGGTGGAATATTGTGTCGGGGGACCAACCCTCCCGTGTGAACAGGGACCCAACGGGTCCCACTTAGTCTAGTCACTTTTATTTTTACGTGGATGTTTCCGTAACCGGCTTCCGTCTCCGCACTAGTATCCTATGGGATCTTTGGTCCGGAGACAGAAGCCGGTTACGGAAATCGGGCCGAAAATTACCCATGAATCTGCCCATGACCGTACTACGTCTTTCTCGTCGAGTGATCTATCACGCTTGCTATAGGATCTTTGGTAGAAATGTCGGAGAATGATGATGTGCTGGATTCAAAGATGGTTAAGTGAAAGTTATCTCCTGTTCTGTCTGGGGGAAAGTGGAGTGAGAGCAAAAGTGTGAGATGTAGAGGAGATATGGGTGAGCGCTTGGTCAACCATGGAAGGCGAAGCCCCATTCCCTGACAAAGGAATGCAAAGCTCATATTGAGAACACATGCAGTGGAGACAGATAAACTGTGAAAAGACTGGTATTATTACAAAAGACAGGGCGAGAAGGGTTGTGGTCTGGGTAGCTGCTGTAGTCAGTGGGTTTGTAGTAGGTATTAATAATTAGTTTGCCTCCTGAGATGTACACAGAAAGATCAAAGAAGTAGAGAGGTGTCATAAATAGTCAGCATAAGGATGAGGCGGGATGTGTCAGGGGATTGGAAGTGGTTAAAAGTAGTAAAGAGCATGCAAGGTGTCCCAGGTGTAGGTTGGACGGTACTGGACAAAGCAGAGTCGAGATATGAGGAGATAGATTCAGTAGGGCAAGAACAGATGGGTGCAAGAGGCCAACTAGGGCAGTGCTGCTTGTGAATCTTAGATAGGACATGGAAATAGACAGTAGACACAAAATGCTGGAGTAACTCAGTGGAACAGGCAGCACCTCTGGAGAGAAGGATTGGGTGACGTTTCGGGTCGAGACGTTCTCTCCAGAGATGCTGCCTATCCCGCTGAGTTACTCCAGCATTTTGTGTCCACCTTCAATTTAAACCAATATCTGCAGTTCTTCCCTACACATGGAAATATAAAGTACGGGACTGGAGAACCATCAGGTTCGAGGCTGTGGAGGGGAGATCTCCTGAAGTGATGAGACTCTATAGCAATTTGCAATGTGTGAAGCTGAGAAAGGGGATGAACAAGAGCAGCAGGAGCAGCAATGGCCATCAAAGCCAAAGACCTAAACTCTTATTAAGGTGTGGTTCATTAAGTTAGCCCTCCATTCCCCATTCATCAGCAGAGTACAGTCTTCACCTGGAGAAGATGAGTGGGTTATGTTTTGGGTCAGTGATGGGTTCTGAAAAAGGGTTCCAAAATGAAACATCACCTACAGTATTCCCTTTGCAGCTTGACCCGCTGAGGTACTCTCGCATTTTGTTTCTATCTTCAGTATAAACCAGCATCTGCAGTTCCTTCCTACACATACAATCTTCTGCTCTTGCATAAGCACCATCTGATTGTTTCCCTTCATTCCAGATCCATTGCTCTTATCCTTGTTTTGGTTCAAGGACAAATATCAGCATCATATACACATGCAGGGAAAATAAATATCAGCAATTCATACGTTACAAAAAAATTCCGATGGCATAAATCAGCTGTTTCATCAGCCATTGGGTGGGTAGGTGGGGGTTGTCACAGGGTGAAGCATGGGAAAATAGTAGTGCCCATTCTTTCTTCAGCTAGTGTGAAATCTCTTCTAAAGTGAAATCTTTACAAAATACGCTTAACAATCTTTCTCCTATCAATGGGTAAAATCTTGATTCAGATTTGAGGAGAGGCAGTGGTGCCCATTCTTTCTTCAACCAGTGCAAACTTTCTTCTAAAGTGAAATCTTTACAAAATACGCTTAACAATCTTTACCCTAACAATGGGTAAAATATTGATTCAGACTAGAGGAGAGACAGCAAGATTCATCCTGAGATTCCTGACAGGGTTCATCTAACTATACTTTTACTAAAAGTCTCATCTTGACCACTTCCTGTCTATATTGTAAATACATTTTAGAAAAAAAACGCTACTCTATATCGCTATAACTTTTTCGCCATCTTACTCACCATCCTCCTCTCCTCCAACCGGCCCAAGGTTTTTTTCCGAAAAGTGAAATAATAAAAAAAGTTATGAATGTTTATAAAATTGTGACATCAGCAGATTGGTCTTCTCTCCTGTCAATCATCATGGTGAAGGTAACACCCCTTCTGGGGGGGCAGGAGAATCAAGCCCTGGAGGCCAGACGTGAGTCAGTCACCCCGAAAGAACGTGAGTGGGAGTTGAGTACAGAAATTTGAGTCTACGCCGGTGAGTGAACTGAACTGTGAGTCTGCACCGTGCATGAAGTGAATTATTGGTCTGCACTGTGCTGCTTGAACTGAATTGAAGGGTTTGTCTGCACTGTGATGCTTGAACTGAATTGAAGAGTTGGTCTGCACGGTACTGCTTGAACTGATTTGAAGGGTTGGTCTGCACTATGCTGCTTGAACTGAATGTCGTGCTCATTCCGGAAGTCCTGCTCACTGCGGAAGTCCCGCTCAGGGGAGACGCCACACTCAACCATGTGAGTAGATTCAAGAACATTTTGCTGTCATATATATGTTGTGTGTGAGTGTGTGATGGATGGTGTGAGTGTGTGTGAGATGGTGGGTGTGTGGGTGAGATGGAAGGTGTGTGTGTGTGAGATGGAGGGTGTGTATGCAAGTGTGTGTGTGAGATGGAGGTGTGTGTGTGTGTGAGATGGAGTGTGTGTGTGTCTGTGTGTGTGAGAGATGGAGTTTGTGTGTGTGTGTGATGGAGGGTGCATGTGTGATGGAGGTTGTGTGTGAGCCCACCAGCCGTGAGTGAGTCAAGTGCCAGCCCACCAGCCGTGAGTGAGTCAAGTGCCAACCTACCAGCCGTGAGTGAGTTGGCTGCCAGCTCACCAACAGTGAGTGAGTCGGCTACCAGCCCACCAGCCGTCAGTGGGTTGGCTGCCAGCCCACCAACGGTCAGTGACTGAGCTGCCAGCCCACCAGCCGTGAGTGACTGAGCTGCCAGCCCACCAGGCCTGAGTGATTGAGATCCCAGCCCACCAGGCCTGAGTGACTGAGCTGCCAGCCCACCTGGCCTGAGTGACTGAGCTGCCAGCCCACCAGGTTTGAGCTGCCAGTTCACCAGGCCTGAGTGACTGAGCTGCCAGTCCAAGAATCCATTCGGCCCACAATATTGATACTAGCCCTCTGGAAACCAGTCCCTTTGGCCCTCAACATCCATACTAGCGCTACAGAAAGACCCCCCCCCCCCACCCCCCCCCCCCCCCCCCCCCCCCCCCCCCCCCCCCCCCCCCCCCCCCCCACGGACCACCAATATTGGAATTGGTGGAGAAGTGGAATATTGCATTGGGTGACCGATCACAGTTAGTCTCGTAACATCATAGAAACGTACCACAGCGAGAAGCTATTGATCCATCAAATGTGCACCTAATCCATTTGAATGACAACCTCTTTAGCCTCACTCCTCTATTCTTTACCGAAAGAGGAGGAGAGGAAACAAGAGGATAAAGAAAAAAAAGGAAATAAACAGAGAATAAGAGTCAGGGGGTTTCTTAAATGTGCATATTTTAATGCTAGGAGCATTGTAAGAAAGGTGGATGAGCTTAGAGTCTGGATAGACACCTGGAAGTATAATGTTGTGGCGATCAGTGAAACGTGGTTGCAGGAGGGCTGTGATTGGAAACTAAATATTCCAGGATTTCATTGCTTCAGGTGTGATAGAATTGGAGGGGCAAGAGGTGGAGGTGTTGCATTGCTAGTCAGGGAAGATATTACAGCAGTGCTTTGGCAGGATAGATTGGAGGGCTCATCTAGGGAGGCTATTTGGGTGGAATTGAGAATTGGGAAAGGAGTAGCAACACTTATAGGGGTGTATTATAGACCGCCAAACGGGGAACGAGAATTGGAAGAGCAAATATGTAAGGAGATCGCAGATATTAGTAGTAAGCACAAGGTAGTGATTGTGGGAGATTTCAACTTTCCACACATAGACTGGGAAACACATTCTGTAAATGGGCTGGATGGGTTGGAGTTTGTAAAATGTGTGCAGGATAGTTTTTTGCAGCAATACATAGAGGTACCTACTAGAGGAGGGGCAGTGCTGGACCTCCTGTTAGGAAATGAGATGGGACAGGTGGCGGAGGTATGCTTTGGGGAGAACTTCGGGTCCAGTGATCACATTACCATTAGTTTCAATATAATTATGGAGAGGGTCAGAACTGGACCTAGGGTTGAGATTCTTGATTAGAGTAAGGCTAACTTTGATGAGATGCAAGATGATTTAAAAGGAGTGAACTGGGACATTTTGTTTTATGGGAAAGATATAGAAGAGAAATGGAGGACATTTAAAAGGGAAATTTTAAGAGTACAGAATCTTTATGTTCCTGTTCGGTTGAAAGGAAACAGTAAAAATTGGAAAGAGCCCTGGTTTTCAAGGGAAATTGGACATCTTGTTCGGAAAAAAGAGGGAGATCTACAATAATTATAGGCAGCATGAAGTAAATGAGGTGCTTGAGGAGTATAAGGAATGTGAAAAGAATCTTAAGAAAGAAATTAGAAAAGCTAAAAGAAGATATGAGGTTGCTTTGGCAAGTAAGGTGAAAGTAAATCCAAAGGGTTTCTACAGCTATATTAATAGCAAAAGGATAACGAGGGATAAAATTGGTCCATTGGAGAGACAGAGTGGACAGCTATCTGCAGAGCCAAAAGAGATGGGGGAGATATTGAACAATTTTTTTTTCTTCGGTATTCACCAAGGAGAAGGATATTGCATTATGTGAGGTAAGGGAAACTAGTAGAGTAGCTATGGATACTATGAGGTTCAAAGTAAAAGAAGTACTGACACTTTTGAAAAATATAAAAGTGGATAAGTCTCCAGGTCCTGACAGGATATTACCTAGGACATTGAGGGAAGTTAGTGTAGAAATAGCTGGGGCTATGACAGAAATATTTCAAATGTCATTAGAAACGGGAATAGTCCACTGCGCATGTTGTTCCATTGTTTAAAAAGGGTTCTAAGAGTAAACCTAGCAATTATAGACCTGTTAGTTTGACTTCAGTGGTGGGCAAATTAATGGAAAAGATACTTAGAGATAATATATATAAGCATCTAGATAAACAGGGTCTGATTAGGAACAGTCAACATGGATTTGTGCCTGGAAGGTCATGTTTGACTAATCTTCTTGAATTTTTTGAAGAGGTTACTAGGGAAATTGACGAGGGTAAAGCAGTGGATGTTGTCTATGTGGACTTTAGTAAGGCCTTTGACAAGGTTCCTCATGGAAGGTTGGTTAAGAAGGTTCAACTGTTGGGTATAAATGCAGGAATAGCAAGATGGATTCAACAGTGGCTGAATGGGAAAAGCCAGAGGGTAATCGTGGATGGCTGTTTACCGGGTTGGAGGCAGGTGACTAATGGGGTGCCTCAGGGATCTGTGTTGGGTCCTTTGTTGTTTGTCATGTACATCAATGATTTGGATGAAGGTGTGGTAAATTGGATTAGTAAGTATGCAGATGATACCAAGATAGGGGGTGTTGTGGATAATGAAGAGGATTTCCAAAGTCTACAGAGTGATTTAGGCCATTTGGAAAAATGGGCTGAAAGATGGCAGATGGAGTTTAATGCTGATAGATGTGAGGTGCTACACCTTGGCAGGACAAATCAAAATAGGACGTACATGGTAAATGGTAGGGAATTGAAGAATACAGTTGAACAGAGGGATCTGGGTATAACCGTGCATAGTTCCTTGAAGGTGGAATCTCATATAGATAGGGTGGTAAAGAAAGCTTTTGGTATGCTAGCCTTTATAAATCAGAGCATTGAGTATAGAAGCTGGGATGTAATGTTAAAATTGTACAAGGCATTGGTGAGACCAAATCTGGAGTATGGTGTACAATTTTGGTCGCCCAATTATAGGAAGGATGTCAACAAAATTGAGAGAGTACAGAGGAGATTTACTAGAATGTCGCCTGGGTTTTAACAACTAAGTTACAGAGATAGGTTGAATAAGTTAGGTATTTATTCTCTGGAGCGCAGAAGGTTAAGGGGGGACTTGATAGAGGTCTTTAAAATGATGAGAGGGATAGAGTTGATGTGGACAAGCTTTTCCCTTTGAGAATAGGGAAGATTCAAACAAGAGGACATGACTTCAGAATTAAGGGACAGAAGTTTAGGGGTAATATGAGGGGGAACTTCTTTACTCAGAGAGTGGTAGCGGTGTGGAATGAGCTTCCAGTGGAAGTGGTGGAGGCAGGTTCAATGGTATCATTTAAAAATAAATTGGATAGGCATATGGATGAGAAGGGAATGGAGGGTTATGGTATGAGTGCAGGCAGGTGGGACTAAGGGAAAACAAGTTGTTCGGCACGGATTTGTAGGGCCGAGATGGCCTGTTTCCGTGCTGTAATTGTTATATGGTTATAAGAGTGTTAATCTATAAACAATGTCCACCATGACTGACCATGTAAAGCAACTCCTTGCAATTTGGGTCCCATAGTTTATGGATGAGAAATCATCTTAGTCACATAGTTAATTGCATAAACTAGTTAGCATGCAACAAAACCGTTCAAGGTACGTTGGTACACGTTACAATAAATAAACTAAAGACTCCAGGTCATACGTGACAAGATTAACCAAATAAATTGCGAGGGTCACGTGCCAGCAGATGAAATCAATTTATCTTCTCATCGTGTACAGCACTGACATTGTGGGCAAAAGGGCCTGTTCCTGTGCTATATTGTCCTATGGTACACAAAAACTCAGAAACTCAGCGGGTGCTGCAGCATCTATGGAGCGAAGGAAATAGGCAACGTTTCAGGCCGAAACCCTTCTGCAGACTGATGGGGGGCGATGGGAGGCGGGGAGAAGAAAGGAAAAAGGAGGAGGAGGAGGAGGAGCCCGAGGGCTGACGGAGAGGTAGGAAGGGGAGGAGACAGCAAGGGCTAACCGAATTGTGAGAATTCAATGTTCATGCCACCAGGATGCAGACTCCCCAAGCGGAATATGAGGTGCTGTTCCTCCAATTTCTGGTGTTGCTCACTCTGGCCATGGAGGAGGCCTGGGACAGAGAGGTCGGATACGGAATGGGAGGGGGAGTTGAAGTGCTGAGCCCCCGGGAGGTCAGGTTGTTTAATGCGGACCGAGCAGAGGTGTTCGGCGAAACGATCGCCAAGCCTACGCTTGGTCTCACCGATATAGATCAGCTGACATCTAGAGCAGCGGATGCAATAGATGAGGTTGGAGGAGGAGCAGGTGAATCTCTGACGCACCTGGAACGACTGCTTGGGTCCTTGAATGTAGTCGAGGGGGGAGGTAAAGCGACCAGTGTAGCATCTCTTGCGTTTGCAAGGGAAAGTGCCCGGGGAAGGGGTGGTGCGGGAGGGAAGGGAAGAATTGACAAGGGAGTTACAGAGGGAGCGGTCTTTGCGGAAGGCAGACGGGGGGGAGATGGGAAGGTGGGTGGGGTCACGTTGGAGGTGGCGAAACTGACGGAGGACTAGTTATTGTATGTGCTGGCTAGTGGGGTGAAAGGCGAGGACCAGGGGGACTCTGCCCATGTTGCGAGTGGGGGGATGGGGAGAGAGCAGTGTTACGGGGTATGGAGGAGACCCTGGTTTGAGCCTCATCTATAGTAGGAGAGGGGAACCCCATTCCCTGAAGTTTTGAATTAAAAGTTCTAAAGCCGTGGGCCATGAGGGGGGTCCACGAGGATGGGGTTCGTTGGAGACGGGAAAAGGGATCATCAGTGGGAAGCAAGGACTCCTTCCCATGGAAGAACGCTGTGAGGTGGAGGCGACGGTAGAAGAGCTCCAAGTCGTGATGGGCGCAGAACTCATTGAGGTGATGATCCCTGATGATCCCTTTTCCTGTCTCCAACGAACCCCTGCTCGTGGACCCCCCTCGTGGCCTTCCAGCTTTAGAACTTTTTATCCAAAACTGCCGTTGCGACATCAACGCCTCAACTTCTCCACTCCCCTGTCTCACTTCAATCTCTCCCCCCTGAATGTACTGCCATCGACTAACTCCGCAACAACCCAGACTGGGTTATCAAACCCGCCTACAAGGGAGCTGCCATGGTAGTCTGGCGCATTGATCTATACAATGCTAAGGCCATGCACCAACTCTTGGACACCTCCTCCTACTTACCTCTGGACCATGACCCCACTGACGAGCACCAGGCCACTACCTCTAGCACCATCACCAACTTCATCAACTCCGACTCCCTGCCCCTCCCCAAGCCTCCAACCTCATCGTTCCCCAGTCCCGCACGGCCCGATTTTACCTTCTCCCCAAAATCCACAAACCTGACTGTCCCGGTAGACCCATTGTCTCTACCTGTTCGTGACCTACCGAACTCATTTCCACATACCTTGACTCCATCCTATCCCCCTCGGTTAATTCCCTCCCTACCTATGTTCAAGACACCTCAGACACTCTCCGTCGTCTCCGCGCATTCCAGTCTCTAGGCCCCCATCCTCTCATCTTCACCATGAACGTCCAGTCAATCTACACCTCCATTAGATTGGATTGGATTCGATTGGATTCATTTATTGTCATTCAGACCTTTTGGTCTGAACGAAATTTTGTTGCCTGCAGTCATACATATAATAATAAATATCAAAACATCCAATAAACACAAATTAACATCCACCACAGTGAGTTCACCGGGCACCTCCTCACTGTGATGGAGGCAAAAGTCTTAAAGTCTCTGTCCGTTCCCTCCTTGTTCTCCCTCTGGGCTGAGGCGATCCAGGCTTCAGATGTTGTGACCCCGCCGGATGATGGTGAATAAGTCCTGCGGCTCAACCGAGCTCTGCGAAAGGGCCGGTAGAAGCTCCGTGGCCCGGGGTGGCAGAAGCTGCCGAAGCTGCCGCCCTCCAGTCCAGCGGACGCAGCTGTAGTTGCGAGAGCTCCGGAAAAACAGGTCACCAACCTGTGACCTGCAAGCTCCCGACGATGCCGTCCACTGGGCCCACGGCCGAGCCCCGAATTCAGGTCGCCGCCGCCGGAACGTCGGAACGCCGCCTCAGCTCCGAAGTCAGCCAGTCTCGCGTTGGTAAGTCCTGTCTGGCTCTGCCTCAGGAGCCTCGATGTTGGTTCGCAGTTGGAGGCCACAAGCTCTGCCATTAGGCCTCAGCACAGACGGAGGCAGAGAAGGGGGATATGACAAGAGTCGCATTCCCCCGAAGGAAGAGACAAAAAAAAACATGTTTCACCGCCCCCCCCCCCCCCACACACACATATACACAAACTAATAAACTAAAATTTAACTAGAACAAGAAAAAAGAAAAAAACAAAAAAAGTAAAAACCAGGACCACACCAAAATGGTCTCAAAGCCCTCCGGATCTTCTTCAACCAGATGAATCAATCTATACCCGTCCACTGATACTCTACTCAGACTAGCGGAGTTGGTCCTTACCCTCAATAACTTCTCGTTTGACTCCTCCCATTTCCTCCAAATACAAGGCATTGCTATGGGCACGCGCATGGGCCCCAGCTATGCCTGCCTCTTTGTCGGGTACATCGAACAATCCTTGTTCAATACATACCAGGGCCCCATCCCTGACCTCTACCTCCGCTGCATTGACGATTGCTTTGGTGCCACCTCCTGCACCCACACACAACTGACTGACTTCATCCGCTTCAACACTAACTTCCATCCGGCACTCAAATACACCTGGACCATTTCCGACACTTCCCTACTATTCCTTGACCTCACTATCTCCATCGCAGGGGATAGTCTTCTGACTGACATCCACTATAAACCCACTTACTCCCACGGCTATTTTTTTAAATTTTATTTTTATTAGAAGTACAGTAAATTACAATAATACACATCAGATATATCTTATTACATTTGTTGTACCACTTCGTTTTTCGAGCTTTAAAAAAGATAGAAATAAAAGAAGTAAGGAAAGTGAGCAAGAATCGTGAAGGTGCAGGAAAGTGTTGGGAAAAGAAAGCCCCTTAGGGAGGAAGTTAGAGAAGGAAGTAAAGAAAGGAAATAAGACCCTAGAAAGAAAAGAAAAAAAAGGAAAAACAATCGATCTATTGTAACACAAAACGCGCAAAAAAGGATATACCAACCGAGTTTTTTATTTTAATTTATTTTATACCCCCCCGTTACCAGATCCTGGATATCATTTATATTTTAAATTACTATTGCACCTTATGCTTGTAATAGTTCCATAAATGCAGACCACGTATTTTGGAAGTGGTCTGCTTTGCCTGCTAGGAGGAGTCTCATCTCTTCCAAGTTTAGTGTTTCGAACATGTTTGAAATCCACATTTTTATTGTTGGTATTGGAGCATTTTTCCAAAATTTGAGTATAAGCCTTTTTCCCATTAGTAGCCCGCAATTAAGTAAGTTCTTTTGAAACATGTTTAATTCGGGGTTACCTTCTGATATTCCAAAAATGATCCATTCTGCTTTTGGTACAAGTTTTATTTTAAATGATTTTGTGAAGATTTCAAATATTTTGTTCCAAACTTTTTGGATTTTTATACAAAAAACAAACCAGTGCGCTATGGTAGCTTCTTGTGACTGACATTTATCACAAATGGGTGAAACATTGGGGAAAAGTTTATTTATTTTAGTTTTTGAATAATATAGTCTATGTAATGTTTTGAATTGAATTAGAGTATGTCATACATTGATCGAGCATTTATGCACATATAGTAAGTGTTTATCCCAGCTCTCTTTTGAAATGTTTATAGCTAGTTCTTGTTCCCCGTCTCTTCTAATGCCATCAGTTGTAGGTATTTCTATATTTAAAATAATGTTGTATAAGTATGATATTAGATTTGCTGATTCAGCCTTTGTCTTCATGGCTTCATCCAATAAGTCTGGGGACATGTTATGATAGTCTTCTATGTATTTTTTCAGATAGTCACGGATTTGAAGATATTTAAAATATTGATTATTTTTCAAATTATATTTCAGTTGTAACTGTTGAAATGATAATAATTTTCCTAATTCATACAAGTCTCCGAGCATTTTGATTCCCATTCTTTCCCATTGTGTAAATGATTTATCTATAATTGAAGGTTTAAACAACAGGTTATTGACTATTGGCATTAAAAGAGATAGATGTCTTAATTTTAGATTCTGTTTTATTTGTTTCCAAGTTCTAATTGTACTATGTATCATTGGATTTTTATTATAATTTTTGTTATTCAGATTCATTGGTGAGAGGAGAGTCACTCCTGTATTACACGGAGAGCAGTCCTCTCTCTCCATTACAATCCAGTCCACCTGCTGGGCAAAATTGTCCAGCAGGTGAATCATATTTTTAATATTTACTGCCCAATTATCCCACGGCTATCTTGACTACTCTTCCTCCCACCCTGCTTCCTGTAAGGACTCCATCCCCCACTCCCAATTCCTCCGTCCATGCCGCATCTGCTCCCAGGATGAGGTGTTCCACACCAGGGCATCGCAAATGTCCTCATTCTTCAGAGAATGGGGGTTTCCCTCCCCTACTATAGATGAGGTTCGCACCAGGGTCTCCTCCATACCCCGTAACACTGCTCTCTCGCCCCATCCCCCCACTCGCAACAAGGGCAGAATCCCCATGGTCCTCACCTTTCACCCCGCTAGCCGGCACATACAACAAATAGTCCTCCGTCAGTTTTGCCACTTCCAACGTGACCCCACCACTCGCCACATCTTCCCATCTCCCCCCCCCCTGTCTGCCTTCCGCAAAGTCCGCTCCCTCCGTAACTCCCTTGTCAATTCTTCCCTTCCCTCCCGCACCACCCCTTCCCCGGGCACTTTCCCTTGCAACCGCAAGAGATGCTACACTTGTCGCTTTACCTCCCCCCTCGACTCCATTCAAGGACCCAAGCAGTTGTTCCAGGTGCAACAGAGGTTCACCTGCACCTCCTCCAACCTCATCTATTGCATCCGCTGCTCTAGATGTCAGCTGATTTGTATTGGTGAGACCAAGCGTAGGCTTGGCGATCGTTTCACCGAACACCTACGCTCGGTCCGCATTAACCAACCTGACCTCCCGGTGGCTCAGCACTTCAACTCCCCCTCCCAATCCATATCCGACCTCCCTGTCCTGGGCCTCGTCCACGGCCAGAGTGAGCAACACCGGAAATTGGAGGAACAGCACCTCATATTCCGCTTGGGCAGTCTGCATCCTGGTGGCATGAACATTGAATTCTCACAATTCGGTTAGCCCTTGCTGTCTCCTCCCCCTTCCTACCTCTCCCTCAGCCCTCGGACTCCTCCTCCTCCTTTTTCGTTTCTTCTCCCGGCCTCCCCCCACCCCCCATCAGTCTGAAGAAGGGTATCGGCCCAAAATGTTGCCTATTTCCTTCGCTCCATAGATGCTGCTGCACCCGCTGAGTTTCTCCAGCATTTTTGTGTACCTTCGATTTTCCAGCATCTGCAGTTCCTTCTTGAACATTATATTGTCCTATGTTATAAATTAGAAATCGATCCTACACTAATATCCAACTGAATGGTTTTGCATCATCACAGACCCAAATAAATAAAGGAAATATGTTTTTACAAAATGACATGACGATGGAACTGGTTCTGTTTGTGACTTCAAAAACGACATACAAAAGCTAAAGTGAAAATGAAGAATATTCATCTATGCCATAATTTTAATAAAATGGGGTAGAATGTGTGAATGTAGCAAGATACCAGCACAGTGAGAAAGAAAATGCAACAAACAAAAGGGAGCATTTAGCACTTTCTAAAAGTCCTCCAAATAGCTGTAGAACTCCCTGTGGTAAATGCTCTACATCATCATCTTTATTTAGCATGGAATGTCAATCAAGCCGCACGTTACCTCCACGGATTTGCGCTCTCTGAACCTTGAGAAAAAATGCTTTCCTTGCACATATTTACGCGTGGTTTTTACAGTACATCCCAGTTCACACATTAATCATTTGTCATGCCAACTGCCCATAGTAACAGGGACATTACAAAGGAACAAACTCTTCAGAAATTTCCTGTACCCATTCATCAAGAGGTTTCTAGCACATTTATTTTTACGATGACAAATTCTCTCTTTTGGTATCAATTGCTAATTGCTACAAAAGTTAGGCAATACTCTGGTGTTCCCTCATTAGCTTTCTCCTCCAGAGCAACCGTGGCTGACAAACCAATCTAATTTCCAGCATTCCTTTGTTGCAGAAATGTATAAATCTGCAGACTGAGCTCACACTAGTTAAAAAGCAACACAATCAGGAGTGAACCTGATGGAACATGTGGGAGCAAAAAGCAATTATAAACCTGAATCAATCCTGAAAATTCAACTGTATGCTTTTTGGCAAATTCACTCAGTTACTACTCTTCACCGATATTGTTCAACTATATTTTCCTACTTTAAGTTAATATTGATGCCAGTAACAAATACATTTTTGCTATCACCTCAGCCATTCAGGATGGAGCAATTTACTACATTACCACTTCCCAGTTCCAGGTTCCTGGCCTTGTAAATTGCAAAGAGTTCATTGTTCATCCGAGCAAATTTTAAATGCAATGAGTGGATTCTACCTCTACTACTTTTCCACACTTTTGATTTGGAGAATAGCGTGCAGTTCTGATCACCCCATTGCAGGCATGATGGGAAGGCTTTGGAGGTTGCAGAAGACGTAAGATTGTTTTCTCAAGAATGCCGGAAGTTGAGTGGAGGACTATAAAATTATGAGAGGCATGGATTGGGTCGACAGTCAAAATCTTTTTCTCATGGTGAAAATGTCGAAGACTGGAGTGCTTTTATGGTGAGAGGGGAAACTTTAAAGGAGATACGGAGGGCAAGTTTTTTACACGGAGAAAAGTGGGTGCTTTGAATGCACTGCCAGGGTGCTGGTGGAGGCAGATACAGGAGTGGTGTTTAAGAGACTTTAGATAGGCACATGCTGATACAGGGAATGGAGTGATATGGATCACATGAGGGCAGAGAAGGTTAGTTTTTCTGGAAACACATTTGGCACAGACGTTTTGGGTCAAAGTGTCTGTTCATGTGCTATACGTTTCAATATTTTAGGATGAAAAAAAACAATTCCTTAATTCCCTCCTAATCATTTGCTTGATAATCATGTCTTTGATCTAATTTTTGACTTGTTCATCTTTAATTTACTCATTTATCAATTTATTCAATTTTCCCTCAAGTGCATAGAAAGTGGTAGAAAGAAGTTTCTCACAATTGAAGCATATTCTGTCTGACACAGCATAGTTTAACACTAGATAATTTGATAAAAATGCAAGTAATTATGAGCAACCAGGCAACTTTGGTAATTTAATGTAGAATAGCATGATATTATCATTTTTAATCATATTTTGATGGTAGAAATACATGCCTTTGTATGCCTTTTTTTGTCAATAAATGCCTGTTGTGCCTTTTTTGTAATTTTATTATGCCTTTTTACCTGCCTATTTCAGGTTTTATTTAGCACCTAAACATCCTGGCTCTAATCATGGCTTATTATCCTCATCCAGGAAGGTAACAATCCTCATGCCTATGCATGCCAAGATTTTAGAATGATTCAATTCAATTCAATTCAATTCAACTTTAATGTCATCGCACAAATATAAGTATCAGTACAACGAAATGCAGTTTTGCGTCAGACCGTAGTAGTTGTACATAAAGAGAAAAGACAAGAAAAAAATAGAAAGAGAGAAGATACAGAATAATCAGGAAATACAGAATGATTAAACAAAGGGGGACGGAGGGACCAGAGAAGTCTATCGTCAGGACTCCGAGTTCAGCAGTGTGATTGTGTTGTTATAGAAGTTTTTCCTCATCCTGCTGGTACGTGACCTGAGGCTCCTGTACCGCCTCCCTGATGGGAGGAGGGCAAACAGTCCATGGTTGGGGTGTGAGGGGTCTTTGATGATCTTCCCAGTCCGTCTCAGACACCGTTTTCGGTGGAGGGCATCCATGGCAGGGAGCGGGGCACCGATGATGTGCTGCGCGGTTTTCACCACCCGTTGTAGTGCTTTCCTGTCCGCAGCAGTGCAGCTGCTGTACCATACCGTGAAGCAGGTGGTCAGGATACTCTCTATGGTACAGCGGTAAAAGTTGGTCAGGATCTGGGGGGACAGGTGGGCTTTCTTGAGCCTCCTAAGGAAGTAAAGGCGCTGCTGTGCCTTTTTGATCAGCTTGGAGGTGTTGAGGGACCAGGACAAGTCCTCCGAGATATGCACTCCGAGGAATTTATAGCTGGAGACGCGCTCCACCTCAGTCCCGTTGATATGGATGGCGGTATGACTGCCTCCTCTGGTCTGCCTGAAGTCGACAATAATCTCCTTCGTCTTTTTGGAGTTGATGATGAGGTTATTGTCGGCACACCAGGTGGTCAGGTGCTGGATCTCATCCCTGTAGGCTGACTCATCGTTGTCGCTGATCAGTCCTACTACCGTGGTATCGTCAGCAAACTTAATAATGGCATTGGATCCGTGCTTTGGGATGCAGTCGTGGGTGAAGAGGGAGTAGAGGAGAGGGCTGAGCACACAGCCCTGAGGCACTCAGTGTTATAGTGGAGGAGGTGAGGTTACCTGTAGGTCCCGTTTTAAACACTGTTGCGAGAGAGCTCGATCCCCCACCCATCGCTGTTGCACTGCGTGAGACTATATGACGCGCATGCGTGGTGGCGGGGTGGAAGAGATGGAAATCTCTTTACAACTTGGTCATTTTTCAGTGGACTTTAAGACAATGGATATAACATACATTTTTACTTCGGAGTCACGTGAGTGACTATGTGAAGACCCCGCCAGCACGCATGCGCGTCATATAGTCTCACGCAGTGCAACAGCGACGGGTGGGGGATCGAGCTCTCCCGCAACAGTGTTTAAAACGGGACCTACAGGTAAGTTAAGCTTATTCTGACGTTGTTATTCCAAAACCTTGTTGTGCTCTGTGCTTCTAGAGAACATGGACAAGGGTGGTTCTAAAGAAACTAAAGAAGGTCGCACCCCGTTTGACTGTGATGGCCCAGGAGGATCCCCGCAATGGGGAGCGACCGGCGGCACCTGGACCGCACTCGCTGCGGTCCACAGTCACCGATGCAATTTCTGCACAGCCAAGCCCAACGCCGCAAGCTGCTCAGCTCGAACCACCACAGCGGGTTGGAGGCAAGGCAAAGCAGAAGTCGGTCCGGCCGATAGACTCGGGCGAGTCCGGTCAGGAAGACGCGCTGCCTAAGAGCAGCAAAGGGACTTGCTCCGGGAGATGGAGCAAGCCCGCTGTGGGAGTGCTTGCACAAACACAACAGTGACGTATCCGGCACTGTCCGTTGCATCTCCCTCGACAGAGGGGAGCGTTGGTGACCAGGGCTGGGCTGGTCAAGAAGAGGGGTCTGTGGCTGAAGACAACAGCAGTGTGCTGAAGGTGCAGGACCAGGAAGAGCTGCTGTGAGTGGTCAACCGGTTCGTGGTTACACCACGAGTGGGACAACCGTTACAGTCAAAACTGGCGGCCAGTATTGACTACCTGTCCTTCCACCCGTTCCAGGAACAGGTAGTCAATGAGGCGATGGACAGATACACGCCTCCGGAGAACTGCATCTCACTCAATGTACCGGCCGTTAACAGCCAAATCTGGGTGTACATTGGGTTGGGCATAAGAACCCAGGAGGTGAAGCTCCAGAAAATCTTAAAGCTCCTGACGTCAGCTATCACGTCCTCTGCTCGTTCCGTGAATGAGGTCGAAATGACCGAAAACCAGCAGGACACACTGGCTCTACTGTGCAACACACAGTATGAGATAAACAGCGTGTGGAAGGATGCCATCAGACCTGCCCTCAATCCCAAATTTGCAGGGTTGTTCAAATCTGCAACTACACAACCACAAATCTTGCTGTTTAGGACTTGTCAAAACAAGTCAAAGACCTGGACGAGGATTCAAAAGCACTTGGACATGAGGGCAGGTCCAAGAACGAGTAAAGCCACACAACCCAGGCGGCAGCACCCCTATGCAGCCACCAGCAGGCGTCAACACCAGGGTGCTGGTTAAAGCATGGTGGCCGCACATCATCCCCGGAGGTCTTTATTAGGCCAGGGCCCAGAGCGGACCCCATGGAAGATGCGCCAACCCCACACTCCGGCACCTCGGCCAAGGAAGAAACAGAAGCCGAGGAAATGAACACACTACCGGTAACCATGGAGGTAGGTGGGTCTGGTTCCTTCCAGAACATAAAAGGTGTACTAACAGGGGGAAGGTTACACTTGTTTTTGGAAGCATGGAGGACTATCACTCTTGATAAATATATACTACAAAGTATTCAGGGATACAAAATTGAGTTCATCCAAAAAAGTATGCCACCAGTACAATATATACCTCACAGGGAGTTTACACTCTCACAAAGGAAAAAACACGAGGGACATGCAGAACTGGTGAGGTTACATACAAAAGGAATCATAGAGAAAATGGAACATGACTCTTTGGAATTTGTATCGAATATTTTCACAAAAACCAAGCAAGATGGTGGGTGTTGCATTATCATTGACTTGACACTGAATACTTTTGTCAGGTATATGCATTTCAAAATGGAAACATTTGTTACTGCCAAACAATTAATTTCCAAAGGATACTTCATGGCATGCATCGATTTGAAAGATGCATACTATGCAGTACCCATTCACAAGGATCATCATAGATACCTAAAGTTTAACTGGATGGGGCAACAATGGCAGGATAAATCATTGCCTAATGGATAACATCAGCCCCAAGACTGTTTACCAAGATATTAAAACCGGGCCTGCAATACTAAGAAAACAAAAACATATTGTCATGGCATACCTTGATGATATTTTGATAGTGGGGAAAACCCTGGAATTGGCTAAATCAGCGATATTAACTACCAAACATTTGTTTGAAACACTGGGGTTTGTCATACATCCAGATAAATCTAAGTTGATGCCATCCACAACAATGGACTATCTGGGATTCACAATTAATGTCTGTAACGTTCCCAAAAGACAAAGCAGCAGAATTGGTGCAAGCCTGCAACAAATTGATAGTTATTAATCAGCCAACCATTCGACAAGTGGCAAAAGTGATTGGGAAATTAGTAGCAGCATTTCCAGCTAGCCAGCTTGGACCTTTGCATTACCAAAACTTACAAAGGACAAAGGTGCATGCGTTAAAACAACATGCAGGTCATTTTTGATCGACCCATGCAATTACCAGCTAAAGCAATTTCATAATTACAATGGTGGTAAGAAAACATTTAGAATAGTTCCAGCCCCATTGTTATGAGTAACCCAGCATTCACGATACAAACGGATGCCAGTGCTCAGGGCTGTGGAGCAACTAACATTATATCAAGTACTGGTGGCAGATGGAACTTACAAGAATCATCACTACTACAAACACTGGGTATAAATTATTTAGAAATGTTGGGTGTGTTTTATGGGCTAAAAGCTTACTGTTCAGCTATGCACCACTTGCATGTCCGCCTACAAATTGACAACACCACAGTGGTGGCTTATATTAACCACATGGGTGGAATAAAATCGATATTGTGTGACGATCTGGTCAACACAATCTGGCAATGGTGTGTTAACAGACAAATTTGGCTATCAGCAACTTACCTACCAGGTAAGCTCAATACTGTGGCGGACACGAGGTCACGAAAATTTAATGACAATACCGAATGCATGTCGAACCATAAAGTAGTTGCTGATATTACAAAGTGATATGGAACACCTGATATCGATCTCTTTGCATCCCGACTGAATCACCAGTTACCAACATATGTCGTTGGGAACCAGGCCCTGAGGCAGCAGCGATGGACGCTTTTTTACTGAATTAGGGAAATTTGTTTTTCTATGCCTTTCCCCTCTTCTGCCTCATCAGTCGGGTCCAACGCAAAATACAAATGGACTCCGCTTCAGGTATTTTGGTAGTACCCGACTGGCCTACGCAGCCATGGTTCCCTGTGGTCCTCGACATGGTCACTGAACCACTCATGATCATTTCCAAAAGACCAGATCTGTTGGCCCATCCAGTTTCGGGCGAAAGTCATCCGTGCCATGACAGGATAAATCTGTTGGCTTGCAGAATTTAAAAAGGCCTCTGTTGTATCTGGGATTATCGGACAGGACCATGAACATGATCACGGCAGCCTCCCGACAATCAACCAAGAAGCAGTACCTCCAGCAACCGGAAGTGGGAAGCATACTGCTCGAGGACTGGGGTAGCATACAGAACAGCTACAATTATGAATGTCCTGGAGTTCCTATCCAGCCTTCACTTCGATGAAGGCCTGAGTTATAGCGCAATTAACAGTGATAGAAGTGCTTTGTCAGCCTATCTATGGCAGGCACCAAGACAGCAGTCCATAGGATCTCACCGACTGGTGGCCAAACTAATGAGGGGTATTTATAACACCAATCCCCCTAGACTCAGGTACACCCAGATCTGGGATGTCAGTGTCGTCCTGACATTACTAAGGGGTTGATCACCAGCCAGATCCCTGTCTCTGGAGCAGCTCACTCTAAAAACTGCCATGCTGATTGCCTTGGTCTTAGCCCAAAGGGTCCAGTCCCAAGACAAACTAAGTCTCGACAATATGGTAACATCAACGGACCAGATAATATTCAGAATCTGGGAGCTGGTTAAGCAGAGCAGACCAGGAACTTTGGGACTGATGATAGAATTCCGGGCGTACCCACCTGACCCATGTCACATCTATTGCTTTACATCAGCACAACTAAAGCCTTAAGAGAGAGCAAAATGGCACTATGGGTTAGCTACAAACAGCCACATGGTCGGGTGTCAGTACAAACCATCTCAAGAGGGCTCAGACAGGTTCTGGGAGCTGTTGGGTGGATACCGACATTTTTAAATCTCACTCCACCAGGGCAGCAGCACCATCGGCGGCCAGAAATATGGAGGTACCAATGGACCATTTTCTGGCAACAGCTGGATGGTCTACGGAAAGGACTTTCCAAATATTTTATAACAAGTCGATTGCCAAACCTGCAATGTTTGCAGAAAGAATTTTAAGTTCTGCAAATGTATAATTTAGCCCGGGGGAGCGTTATTTTTTTGTTTAAAAAATAAATATTGTTATTGTTTTAAAAACTGATCCATGTTTAATTACGATAACATACTTCCTCCCTTGGATGACTTCGGCAGTGAGTGAAGCATGGACTGTTCCACGGTTTGAAATCACAGATCTTTAAAATCTTCACGTAGTCACTCACGTGACTCCGAAGTAAAATAATAAGATTACAAGCTTACTAGTTTGAAGTTTGATCTTTATTTTATGAGGAGTTACGATGAGGGATTACGTGCCCTCCACTCCCACCCTCAATTATAAAGGTCAACTGGTATCTTAGTTCTTCTTATCTTTACTATGTTTATTTCAATTGCTATTTCTGTGATTCCACACCGCTGCTTTGAAGAATGTCGCGCATGAGTGCTGGCGCGGTCTTCACGTAATCCCTCATCGTAACTCATAAAATAAAGATCAAACTTCATACTGGTAAGTTCTCGTTTAATCTTACTAGTATCTCTTATCCTAAGATATCTTTAGTTAATTCTTTCCTCTGACTCCTCTGTTCCTTTGGAATCAAAGCCAGCTTAGACAACATTGTTTTCCTGCCTGGCAAAATACTCATAAATCTCCTCGTTACCCTCTCTGGTGCAATCACATCTTTCCAGTAATGTGTTCACCAGAATTAACGCAGTGCTCCATCTGAAGTCTAATCGATGATTTATATTGTTTGCATTTATGTTATGTCCCACAGCCAAAATCAAAAATCAGGTGTGCACTCGATGAACAAGAGGTGGCACAGACAGGACGTTTAATTTTGGTTTAAACAAACACTACCATGTGCTTTCTGCTTCTCTTCTAGCTTTCTCCCTCCGCAACCCTGCCTACTACCAGTCAGAAGAAGTGTCCCGACTCGACCCGAAATGCCACCTATCCATATTCTCCTGTGATGCTGCCTGACCAGCTGAGTTACTCCAGAACTTTGTGTCTTTTTTTCGTAAACCTGTATCTGCAATTCCTTGTTTTTACATTTTGAATGCTCCACTGGGAAATTTCATCAAGGTATGCATACTTTGAAGAAGTTCTCCTCATTTCTCTGATGGGAGTTCTGTGAAATCCTCTCCCACTGCTCCCCCTCTTTGATTCCTGCTCTCTCTTCTACCTTTCACCTACCATTCCACTACAATCAGCCTGACGAATACTAACCCCAAATGTCAACTATCCACGTTATCCAGAAATGCTGCCTGACCCGCTGAGTTACTAGAACCATTTGTGTCTTATGTTTTGTAAACCGGCATCTGCAGTTCAATGTGTCTGCTTTACTTGCAGGAAGGCACTGCAGATGCTGGTTTACACTGAAGATAGACACAAAATGCTGGCATAACTCAGCGGATCAGGCAGCTTCTCTGGAGAAAAAGAATAGTTTTTAGGTCGTGACCCTTCTGCAGTTTGTTTTATGATATATTTTCTTAACAATTTACAGCCAAACGACAAGAAGCTAATTAATTAAAAGCTCATATTCTGTACAGCATAATATAATTTTAATGGTCAAGTGCTTCATGGTGCTGGACATCACTCTTTGCTTTCCGAAAGCCAATGCAGAAATAACTGGAAGAGACTGGTGGAATGTTGCACATATTAAGCATGACCCTCACTATTGGAACATATTTACAAATGATTCCAGGAGTGATCACTTCAGATGGATAGTGAGTGAGCCACCAGAACGTCTGAGGTAGACAAAAATGCTGGCGAAACTCAGCGGGTGAGGCAGCATCTATGGATCGAAGGAATAGATGACGTTTCAGGTCGAGACCTTTCTTCAGACAGATGTGAAGATGGGGGGGGCGGGAAGAAGAAAGGAAGAGGCAGAGACAGTGGGCTGTGGGAAGGCCGGGAAGGGGAGGGGAAAGAGGGAGAAAGCAAGGACAACCTGAAATTGGAGAAGTTAATGCTCGGTGTAAACTACCCAAGCGAAATATGGGGTGCTGCTCCTCCAATCTACAGTGGGACTCACTCTGGCCATGGAGGAGGCCCAGGACAGAAAGGTCGGATTCGGAATGGGAGGAGGGAGTTGAAGTGCTGAGCCATCGGGAGATCAAGTTGGTTATTGCGAACTAAGCGGAGGTGTTGGGCGAAGCGATTGCCAAACCTATGCTTGGTCTCACCGATTTAGAGCAGCTGGCACCTCGAGCAGCGGATGCAATAGATGAGGTTGGAGGAGGTGCAGGTGAACCTCTGCCACACCTGGAAAGACTGCTTAGGTCCTTGGATGGAGTCAAGGAGGGAGGTAAAGTGACAAGTGTAGCATTTCCTGCGGTTGCAAGGGAAAGTACCAGGCGAGGGGGTGGTTTGGGTGGGAAGGTACGAATTGACCAGGGAGTTAAGGAGGGAGCGGTCTCTGCGGAAAGCCAACAGGGGAGGAGATGGGAAGATGTGGCCAGTGGTGGGATCCTGTTGGAGGTAGCGAAAATGTTGGAGGATTATCTGTTGTATGTGATGGCTGGTAGGGTGGAAGGTGAGGACAAGGGGGACTCTGTCCTTGTTACGAGTGGGGGGATAGGAAGTGAGTGCAGAATTACGGGGTATAGAAGCGACCCTGGTGAGAGACTCATCTATAGTCGAAGAGGGGTACCCCCGTTCCCTAAAGAATGAGGACATCTCCAATGCCCTGGTTTGGAACACCTCATCCTAGGTGTAGATGCGGCATTGACAGAGGAATTGGGAGCAGTGGATAAAGTCCTCACAGAAAGCAGGGTGGGAAGAAGTGTAGTCCAGATAGCCATGGGAGTCAGTGGGTTTATAGTAGATGTCGGTCAGAAGTCTGTTGTCTGCGATGGAGATAGTGAGGTCTAGAAACTGTTGGGAGATGTCGGAAATGGTCCAGGTGAATTTGAGTGCTGGATGGAAGTTCGTGGTGAAATGGATGGTCAGTGCGTTGTGCAGGAGGTAGCACCAATGCAGTCGTCAATGTGGTGGAGGTAGAGTTCGTGGATAGAGCCACGGTACGTCTCGAACAAGGATTGTTCGACATCCCCTACAAAGAGGCAGGCATAGCTAGGGCCCATGCCTTGTATTTGGAGGAAATAGGAGGAGTCAAACGAAAAGTTGTTGACCAAGGACCAGCTAGGCGGAGGAGAGTATCGGTAGAGAGGGATTGGTTGGTTCTGCAGTCGAGGAAGAAACGGCTTTAAGACCTTCCTGGTGGGGGTGGAGGTGTAGAGTGACTGGCCATCCATGGTGAAGATGAGGGAATGGGGGCCTGGAAAACGGAAGTCATGAAGGAGACGAAGACGGATTCTATGCTGGTTCTACAGCCACTAGCATGCAAAATTTTCCAGCTTTTGCAGTTCCTTCTTAAACACCAGAAAGTCTGAATCGCTATGAGCTACAAGCTTCATTCAAGCAATCCAAGTAGCCAAGACCTACAATAGTTTGCTTGGTGTGAATTTCCGAACTCGTGTGTCTGACTGAGTAGATAATTAACCATTTGCTGGCTTCTTTCCAAAGGGGCCATGTACAAACTATCAAAGCTCTTCTTTTTGTGTTCATCTGTGTGGTATTCTAACACACCTGTTCAACCTGAGCTTGCGTCTACAGAAGGTCCCAAGGCTGTGGAAAACATCTTGCCTGGTACCTGTCCCAAAGAAGACCCATCCCACTCACCACAATGACTACAGACCAGTAGCGCTCACCTCACATAATCTGAAGACATTTGAGAGACTTGTCCTCTCCTACATCAGGACTAGTGTGTCAACTCAAATGGATCCCTTACAGTTTGCATATCAGCCCAACATCAGTGTAGATTATGCCTTTATTTGCATGCTGCAGAGGGCGTACACACATCTGGACATCCCTGATGCATCTGTAAGAATTACATTCTTTGACTTCTCTAGCGCCTTTAACACAATTCAGCCCCAACTGCTGGGGGAGAAGATGGAGAAGATGAAGGTGGATCCATTACTGGTACTGTGGTGTTTGGACTACCTTTTCCTCAGACCACAGTACGTGCGCCTACAGAACAATGTCTCAAGCACCATCCTGAGCAGCACAGGGGCTCCACAAGGAACTGTGCTGGCTCCATTCCTGTACACCATCTACACAGCGGATTGCCAATATAACACCAACAGCTGCTTTTTGCAGAAATTTTCAGATGACACAGCTGTTGTCGGTCTCATCAAAGGGGGCAATGAGGAGGAGTATAGAGACACAATTAACAACTTTGTGGAGTGGAGTGCACACAATAACCTCCATCTCAACACCACAAAAACGAAGGAGATAGTTGTGGATTTCAGGAGGGGGAGGAGGAGGACTCAACCAACACCAATCACCATCAGGGGCACTGAGGTGGAGGTAGTCGCCAACCACAGGTACCTTGGTGTGCAGCTTGACAGTGAGCTGGACTGGGAGAGTCATATGGAGGCGGTGTACAGGAAGGGACAAAGTCGACTGTATTTTTTAAGGAGGCTAAGGTCATTCAACATCTGCCAACCCCTACTGTGCAGTGTATAGCATTCAGTGGTGGCCAGTGCTCTGTTTTTTGCTGTGGCCTGTTGGGGAGAAGGCGCCCGCATGGCGGACAAAAACAGACTGGACAAGCTGATCAGGAAGGCCGGCTCAGTGGTCGGGGCTGAGCAACTAACGGTCCAGCAGGTTGCAGAGGCCAGAACTCTGAACAAACTAGGTTCAATAATGACCAACCCCACTCACCCACTCCACGCCCTGAAGGTGATCAAGAGCAGCATCTTCAGTCAGAGACTGATTGCACCAATGTGCAAAACGGAGAGATATAGGAAGTCTTGTATACCATAAGGTTTTACAATGCACAAAAATAATTTTGGATTTTTTTAGTATTCATTCATTGTATTTTAACTTATTAAGTATGGAAGCTATCTGTGGAAATGTGTGGTGTTATGTCTGTCTTGAAGCTGTTGTGGCACTGTAATTTCCTGCAAAGGATTATTAAAGGTTATTCAATTCAATTCAATTCAATCTTGTTACAAATGTTGGCCTCACTGTCATCGTCCGTCCTGAAAAGGACGCAAGCTTCCAGCGACAATCAGTGGAAGCCATCATTGTTCGCAATAGATGGTAGTAGCAGAATTAGCTCAGGATACGTGGACGCTTCTGCTATGGGGTCACTATCAAAGCATGCATAGCATATTGATACCTCAAAACTGAGGTCCATTATACATCATACAATCTCTATGTACCCGATAATATGTTGGGTAATGATACAGGAGTAGGTTTGGTTCTGGAACAAGCAGCATCTCCCTGCAGCCCAAGCCACCATTTGAGAAACCAGCATGATACAGATTTGTAGGCGACCTATCACATCTAAAACACCAATAATGCTGTAAGGAGTGAATTAAAATTGGCCTTAATGAGTTGAAACCTCTTGAAATGAGTTAATGGAGTTTTTTTTTTAAATTAAATGCACATTACATGTTGGAAATTGGAAAATTGAATATCTATTTTTTGAGCTGTGTCATCATACATTTTCTGGTCACTGAAGATGAATATTGTGGTGTTCCTCTTTGTGTCTTAACTGAAGATATTTAATATTGGTCCCATAAGGTTTTGGAGTTCCATTTTTGTTTAGACCCCCTAATCGTTAAACGCCATAATTTTAGCAAAGGATTTGTGGAAATTCTGGGGAAACAATGCTTATGACATAGTGGGTTATTCACAGACTAGTGCCAGCTCGGTCTTGCCATTTTCTTGACACATGCTGGACCAAGAAGGAAATTACACACTTCCTAGAGTCTGCAGAGAATTACACATTACACTTTATAAAGTATTTTTCAAGGCAACTGTCACCTGTTGGGCAGAAATATTGCCCTACGGAAAACAATTTCTAGGCCAACAAAGTGCAATTTAAATCTTTGGATATAATTTGATTCAAATTAGAGTCTAAATGATATTGTAGCACAGGTAAAAATTTGCAGTATAGTAAAGCATAGTTTAAAATCATAATGTGGCATTGTTTAATCTCGTGGTTACAATGTGATGCACTGAAAATAAGGTCAACTGGCATAAATTCACCAACCCCGATGAAATAAAAATAACTTCATCTCCAACCTTTGTATTCATTACTATGAAGGTTTACATCTGTCACCAAATTCTCATTAATAATTTAACTTTTAATTATGCAACAGAAGGACTGTTTGTTAAAACAGGGGTGGTGATAAAAGACGTGTCATTTACATAAGAATATTTAAATATCTTTATAAGATTCTATGAACTGCTGGAGAGTCTGTATTCAATAAATTCACAAGCCAAACAAATTACAACAAAAGGCATATAATTCAGTATTTCATTTTAACGTGCACTGACCTTCTTTCTTCAAATAATGCATGTAAAAAAGGCTGCCATTTTTCCAGCTTTCCAAACAAATTAAATGAGAAAAATCACCTGCTAATACAGTCATTGAATTCTTTTGGGAGAAACTGTTGATGAGTTGTTATTTATTGAGCCTGTTTATTGAACAACTTGGGCATGCCACACACACTGAACTATGTGTGCAATGAGGTGTGACAAACTCTGTCCCAAACTTACATATTCCACAGGGAATTAAGCAGTTCACTTACTTGGTCCTACAGCCATTAGCATGCAATTTTACCATATTCATTTTAGAGTTGTATAGTCAGAGTCAATAGCACGAAACAGGCCCTTCAGCACAACTCATCCATGACAACCAAGATGCCTCATCTCAGCTAGTCCAATTTGCCCTTGATTGGCCCATATCTCTCTAAATCTTTCCTATTCGCACACCTGTCCAGGTGTTTGAAGAAGGGTCTCGACTTGTAATGTCACCCATTCCTTCTCTCGAGAGATGCTGCCTGTCCCGCTGAGTTACTCCAGCATTTTGTGTCTATCTTCGGTGTAAACCATCATCTGCAATTCCTTTCTACACAGGTGTCTTCTCTGCCATTGCTTGTTCTATCCACATAAATGAAGATGGCCAGTAGGTTCTAAACATAAGAGGGCATGTTATTCATAGAACCATGGAAAATCATCATGTTCTTGCCATATGACAGCAGAGTTACATCAGGTCACTTTCAATTCCCGGTACTTGGTCTAAAATCTTTTGAGTTATGGTGTTCAAAGTATTTTATTAAATATGGTTAAGAATGAACTGCAGATTCTGTTCTGGGATCTGAAGTCTTTGGTACCTTCACAAGTTTCATGTAGGTCTTTCTAATAAATTGCAATCTCACTGGTATATCAGTTTTTGGGAAGACCCATTCCAAGTTAAAAAATCATTCAAATCTTGAAGTAAAACTCATATGGTCTGATTGATTATTGTTCATTAAAAGTTATCTTTGATGATAAATATGGTACTGATTTATTAAGTGGGCAACGTTTTAAAAATATCTTGATCCTAGTGTAGATGGAAAAGAATAATGATAAAATATAATGAGCAATTCTTTAAAATTTTCAGCAGATAGAGGCCATGCTGCCCAAATGATCTATTCTGGTGTGAATGCTCTATATAAGCCTTCTCCTATTTACCACATTCCATACTCTGATTCTATCTGCATAATTCTTTAATTCTCTCGTTCATGTTTTTCTGGATGTCCTTCAAATATGATCCATGTGATGTTGCCATTCCTTTAAGTGACATCCCTCTACCTTGGGTGAGGAAATGCTCAGTCATGAGAATTCTGAGATACCATACATTCGAGTGATATTTGAATGCTTTTTTTGTGTTTACTATACGTCAAAATTCCCGTTGATTGTATGATAAAAGTGAGATTCCACGAGTTTTGATTCTCTGCAAAGTGCTCTGTTATTTGAAACCCTCTATGACCAGTAAATGTGTTTTTTCCCTGTTATGAATCTCCCCATTGAACTTAATAACGATAGTGAATTTGCTGAATTTATAACATTATGACAGAATTATTCCCACGACAGCCATTTAGAGCTGCTAATGAATGTTGTTCAGAAGCTTGATAATGACTTGTTTTATGGTGTTGACATGACACTCAACCTTGGAGGCCCAGAAGAGATGTAGTGAAGCTGGGGAGTTTTTCTCCAGCAAGTGGGGAGTTGTTGCTAAAGCTTTTTTTTATTCTTTATATCTGTCTCGGCAGTTTTATTATTCCAGTCTCATCACTCGCGTGCCTTTTAGTGCCAGAGCCAATAATCATCAGGAAACAAATGCAAATTAGACACATTTATTTCATAAAATGGTATGTTGGGATATAAGTAAATGAGTAATTTGAGATATGGTGCAGTAAATGTAGCATGCTTGCAAGTGAAAAGGTGACTTTGAACTTACAGTTCCCAAGGCTGCCCACCACTGGTATTTTCTGTGCAACATTTCAATGTCTATAGTAAAGATTGACTGCTAAGATTTGACAGAAAGTGCATGATAATTATACCATAAATTGAACTCTTTGATTCTTATGTGTCTCAAAGTTCAAATGAAAGCAGTGTAATGGTGTATCCACTGTATGTCCACCACGGAGACACACAAAACTGCAGAAGTTGGAATATTGAGTAAAAAATCTAAGTGCTGGGGGAACTGAGCAGGTCAGTCAGAATCTGTGGAGGGAAATGGACAGACAGCATATCAGGTTGTTTCTCTGTCAGTGGGTTGTCTGTCCCAACTCGAAACATTATCAGTTCATTTTCAATCATTCAATTATACTTTATTGTCACGTGTACCCAGGTACGGTGAAATCCTTTGTTTTGAATACAATCCGGTAAAATCATACTACAGAAAAGCACAATCATAGAAGTGCAACGATTGTAAGAATTGTAGACTTCTCCAAAGAGTTGCCACATTTCTGGTGCCAACCTGTGCTCTTCAAATTTCAAAGTTCTTAATAGTGCAGTGACATATCTTGGCATTAAAAGGCCAGTGTGTTCGATATATATGATGGTCCTTTACTATGTATGCCAAGTGTATTCTGATACATACCATGACTTTGAAAAGTCAGGTTAGGTATAAGAATATACTTGACATTTCCAGAAAATCAAAACTCATGGGATATCACTTTTACTATACAATCAACTGGAATTTTTATGAATTAATGAATGCGAGGTATTAATATATCATTTTAATGTATGATATCACAGACTTTGCAATATAGGAATATACTTGACATTAATGTCCTCCTCAATTTTACATTTCCTAATTTTCATTTCTCTCTCTCTCCAATATTTTATTCAGGATCCACCATCTGATATTCTACTGAGTATGGAAAAGGATTTGGAAAGATCATCAAAAACTGTTGGATAAAAGTCACGGTGTAGCACCATCATACCAATCAGCAATTCTGATGCTGATAGATCTGAAGAGATAACGATTTATCAAGGACATAATTGTCCTTTCCCTTGCTATTTTGCAACCTGTGGTGAACGTATATAAATGCCTGAAAACAAGAAGTGAGTGTGACTGTTGTGATCAGATTGGGATTGCATTGATGGTCAGAATTGTGGCCAGGAAAGAGGTGCGAAACTGTTGGCTGATGCCTAACTAAAAGAAAGGACTAAATACAACTGAACTGCAAGAAAGACTCTGGAGTGGATCCATGCAATCTTAGATTAAGAGGACCAAAATGAAGTGCAGCAAGAAGAGGCAAGAAGCAGGAAGATACACTTTATTTTAACAAACAGATAGCCAGATACCTCGTCAGTGTGGTAATGCTTCTATTTGCTTGACCAACATGCTTCTTAATAAAACACAAATTGCTGAAGAAATTCTATAAAAAACTTGCCTGCACATCTCCTTTAAACTTTGCCCTACTCTGCCCTAAAGCTATGCCCTCTAGTCTTTGACACTTCTATCCTGGGATAAAGCTTCTGGCTCTCTACCCGATCTCTCATAATTTTATATACTTCTATCAACTGGAATGTTTAGGTTTCTACTCAACTGCTAACGTTCCAGACAAAACTAACTAATCATAGTAAATAGAACATAAAAAAATACAGCACAGGAATAGTCCCTTCAGCCCACAATGACTGCGCTGAACAAGATGCCAAAAGCAACTCTTACCTGCCTGCACATAATTCATATCCCTCCATTCCCTGCATATCCACGTGCCTATCCAAAAGTGTTCAATGCCACAATTGTATATGACTCCACCCCACTCCCGGCAGTGCATTCCAGGCACTCGCTGTGTAATTGTATTGTATTGTATTCAAATTTATTGTCATTGTCTCAATTTGCGACAACGAAATGAATTTCGCTTGGCAGTATCATATAAAAATCACACGTGCCTATCCAAAAGTGAATTAAAAATGCCAAACAAGAAAGTATATAAATGGCACCAAGGTGAGGAAGGCACCCCCACTCCCTCCCCTCCGTGTTCATCAGTGGCCTTCCAGCACCCGCAGTCGCCGCTCTGCCCAATGTTCAAAAAACTGGTGAACGCCGACGAACCCCGACGGTGAGCATCCTCCTCCTTCAGCGGCCCGGACCTTTGCCTCCCGCTGCCTTGCACCTGAGTCCACAGGCCGAAAACAGGACTCCTCGCTGTAAAGCGCCGCCGGCGTTCTCCGCCTGAGCTCCATGATGTTGGTGCCAGGTCCAGCACTCCAGGCTCCAATTCGACCCCCGGTAAGGTATCGCCAGCCCCGCGATGTTCCAGCGCTGTCCTGCCGCTGCTGGAGCTCCGGTCGATCCCGGCAGGAAAGGCCGCGCCAATCCAGGTAGGTAGGCCGCTGTGGGGGGAGGGGGGGGGAGCGAGGACGCGACTCGAAAAATAGTCGCGTCCTCACCAGGAAGCGGGCTGAAGGACGGTATCCCCCGCACCGTGCCCTCTTCCCCCACATAAAAACACAAAAAAAACACAAAAAAACACACTTTAACATAACTGAATAAACAAAAAAACAAAAAGATACCGGGCTGTAGGTGGAGGCTGCTGACACCAGCGCCACCGGAAGTACAAAAAACTTGCTCTGCACAAAGTCTTTAAATTTTTTCCCCTCTTACCTTAAAACGATGTCTATAAATCCCTTCTGCCTGAACTTGGTCCATATCCCTCAATTCAATGTATGTACATGTGACTGTCTATAGGTTTCTTTGAAGCCGCTACTTCATCTGCTTCCACTACCACACCGGCAGCATATTGCAGTCACCCACCATTCTCTGTGTAAAGATTTTCCCAACATATCACCTTTAAACTTTCCCCCTCTTACCTTAAAGTTTTGCCCTCTAGCGTTTGATATTTCCACCCTGGGAAAAATGTTCTAACTGTCTACCCAATCTAATGCCTCAACCTCCGGTGTTACAGAGAAAACAATCCAAGGTTGTCCAACCTCTTCCTGTAACTAATAACTAATCCAGGCATAATTCTGGTAAACATCCTCTGCACCATTTCCAAAGACTCCACCTCCTTCCTGATTGGGGTGACCAGAAATGCATGCATTACTCTAAATTCGGCCTAACCAAAGTCCTATGAAGCTGCATCATGACTTTCCAACTTTTACACTCAATGCCCTGACTAATGAAAGCAAGCACATCATATATCTTCTTTACCATTCTATCTACTTATGTTGCAACTTTCAAGGAATTATGGACTTGGACCCAAGATCCCTATAACATCAATAAAGACTACAACTGCACATTAATGCTGTTAAGAATCTTGCCATGAATTATACATTTGACATCCCAAAGTGCATTCTAGGCAAGATTCTGGTCAAACTGCCCCAGATGTGGCTGAAATGCCATTTAGCACAAACTGGCACTGATGTTCAATACTAGTGCCACCAGTCTCCCACAGAGATTCCAATAGTACTCAGCAGAACTGTAATAAAGTTCTCATCATTAGATCATAGATCATAAGTGATAGGAGCAGAATTTGGCCATTCAGTCCATCAGGTCTACACCTCCATTCAATCATGGTTGATCTATCTCTTCTTACCCCATTTTCCTGCCTTCTCCCCATAACCTCTGATACTCGTACTAATCAAGAATCTATCTGTCTCCGCCTTAGATATATCCACTGACTTGGCCTCCACAGCCTTCTGTGGCAAAGTATGGGGGGGGGGCAAAATTTTGCACAGTCATATCCTAGCAATGTACCCAAAGTAGTGCATGGCATTCACAATTGAGACAACCAATTGACTTTGCCTATTACAGTAGATACACTGCTGAAAAGCACCATCAGGTGTGGCTCTCTGTGTTACACTGGGCTTACAATCTACCAATTGATTCCCTCACGTCATTGAATGTTTTTTACAACTTCACATCATTTTGATAGATTCTATGACAGGGGAGGAAATAGCCCTTCAAAACATTCGGTGCCACAGGAGATGTCATCAATATTAATGGTTGGCATTTGACAAATGACTTAAACCCCTAAACATCAAGATTAATAACAATACTAGTAAGAATACAATGCAATTAAGCAGGGGAAAGAGATTAACCTTGTTAGCATTCTTTTTGAATATTAAACTGGTATAATTCAAAGCCATTACTAATAATATAAATCTGCTTTTAACATATTTTTTAGTATCAACACTGCCTAAGACAAGAATTAATTTCATAAAAAATTAAGATCTACCCTGGGAAATCAACAACAAGGTCAAATTTCTGAGACTTCTTAAAGAATAATCACAGCTATAAGTCCATGGTAGTGGGAAAGAATAAAGAATAAAAAGCATCCAAGTCTTGATGCCCACATGTCCATTTATATTACACAGTTGACACCTCTTAATAAAGTAAACATTATCAAAGAAAGAGTCATAAGTGATCACTCAGTATTATGAGTTTGACAAGACAACAATTTTAACTAATTGAAAAACAATTGTCCTATAAAATAATTGTCATTTTGTTTCAATGGATCAAGATTTAATAGCCAATATTTGTGAAACTTTGTGGTATCACACAAAGCATATCCTGGACAAATGCAGCAGATCAGGTAGCGTGGACTAAAGGAACATCCATTGATGATTCAGGTGTAAAATTCATAAAAACTGAAAAAATAGTACCGATTAACAGTTTTTAATTAGACCAAAGAAGAAAAAAAACAAAATTGTTCTCAGAAAAACATTTGAATACTCACATAAAATACGAATAAACTGTTGGGAAATAAAAAATAAAAAATAGGGGTGGAACTTCAACTAATAATTTTACACACACAATGCAATTGGATTTTATCAAAGTGCAGCCATTGGATATGATAAGGTATGTATTTCATAACCATCACACTTGAGAAATTATTCCTTAGTCCTGGGTGCAAAAAAATACAACACAAACTGATGAACAATGCTAGAAACTTTCAGCAGGCCAGGCAATATCTGTGGAGGGAGAACAAGGTAATAATGTATATCAGGTTCCAGATGCTGCCTAACCTGCCAAGTGTTTCCAGCATTAGAATTCCAATATCTGCAATTTCCTTTTCTGATTTTGTGGTGACATCAGGCACCATTGCCATCCAGCATGCTGAATATTTTGGAATTTGTCCATCCAAACTAAGTAAATCAATCACATTAGCTGAGGAGCTCCAGACAACAATCTTAGGATGTGATTAATTCTGCTAGCCAATTGCCGTTTATACAATTCCTTCCTTTCTCCCTCTCTCCCCCTCTCCCACCCTCTCCCCCTCTTCCCCTCTCCTCCTCTCCCCCTCTCCTCCTCTCCCCCTCTCCCCCTTCTCTTCCTCTCCCCCTCTCCCAGAGTGAACCTCTATCATATTTCCCCAGAGTGAACCTTGTTAGGGATAGTTGCTTTCAGAACCAGTGCTATTCTGGAAGATGGGGCAGTTAAGGGCCTGTCCCACTTACGTGTCCTTGGCATGCAAATTACACGACCTCGGCATCGTGTTGAGGCGCACGGGCATCGTATGGCCGCGCGAGGCCGGTCCCACAGAGCAGCACGGAAGGGTGTGTAGTTGTGCGCGACATCGCGCGGGGCTCTGAAATTTTTTGTAGCAAACAAAATCTTTGCGTGCCAACGGCCTGTCGCGTAACTGACGGCCAAAGTGGGACAGGCCCAAGACCCTGGTGCAACGCAATGTCTCACCTCCAACAGCAGCAGAAGCAGGCAAATGATCGTCAAACTCGGCCTGGGGTTCATGGCCGTTGCGGTCCGGATCCACTCCCACTTCTACTCCCAGAGCGGGGCCAAGAAAATTGAATATAGACACAAAATGCTGGAGTAATTCAGCCGGACCGGTAGCATCTCTGGAGAGAAGCAATGGGTGACGTTTCGGGTCAAGACCCTTCTTTCAGACTGAAGAAATCGCGACACGAAACGTCACCCATTCCTTCTCCCCAGAGATGCTGCCAGTCTCGCTGAGTTACTCCTGCATTTTGTGTCCATCTTCAAATGAGGTCACACGCTCCAGACGGCTGTGCGGACACACGAAATCGCGAGCGACCTTCGCGGGACCATCGCGCCTCAACGAGACCACGAGGTCGGGTAATTAGCTTGCCAAGGACACATAAGTGGGACATGGGCTTTACAGTTTGTGCTTTGCAAACAGCTTTGGTGCTATTTGCTTAATTTATAACCTCCAAGAATCTGCCGTGTCTTCAGTGATGGACATTGTACACAGAAGGAAACTACTACACTGTGGTCATATATTACAGCTTTAACCTTCATTTTCATCTTTCCATGTTGGAGAGATTTTCTAGCCCTTCGTGTGTGCAAAATGTTGGAGAGGGACAAACTACCGTGAACATTAAAAATCAAATATATTGACAAAGAGAAAGGAAGGCTGGCATATAGGTGCTGATCAACACAATGATGTGAACACTGAGCCACAGGCCACTTATATAGCTGTGAAAATGTAGAAACAAAGATCTTTCAAGAGAGAGTTAGATTTAGCTCTTAGGGCTAAAGGAATCAAGGGATATGGGGAAAAAGCAGGAACGGGGTACTGATTTTACATTATCACCTGTGATCATATTGAATGGCAGTGCTGGCTTGAAGGGCCGAATGGCCTACTTCATCACCTATTTTTCTATGTTTCTAACTGCAGGTGCTGGTTAATGCACAAAAGGACACAAAGGCAGCATTACTGAAGAACATGATAGGAGACTTATCAGGTCGAGACCCGAAACATCATCTTTCCATGCCTGACATGCTGCCTGACCTGCTGAGTTACTGCAGCACTTTGTGTCCTCCATGGGTGTGAAGACAGCTAGACCCATCATAGGGCCATAAGGTCATTAGTAATAGGAGCAGAATTAAGCCATTCGGCCCATCAACTCTACTCCACCATTTAATCAGGCGTGGTCTATCTTTCTCTCATAACCCATTCTCCCATAACTCTTGACCCCATCCTATTGTACTATCAGATATCTCAGAGTTTCAGCCTCCAAAATATGTTCACCATGCACAAATGAAGACATTTATACTTTAGTAATTTGCACCATCTTCTGCTGGTACTAGAAATGAAACCATACAGCATGTTTATCCTATGAGGTATTGTATAAATCAAATATGTCAATAATTATAGAATAAACTAGACCAAGTGCAGACCCGTTGGGTCTATTCCCCCAATGTGCGGTTGTGGGGGGGGGAGGCGGGGGATGGAGGGGAGGAGGGGGAGAAAAAGAGGGGAGAGAGAGAGGGGAGTAGTGGAGAGGAGAGGATGGGGGGAGAGGAGAGGGGGGGACAGGAGAGGAGAAGGGGAGAGGAGAGGGGGGGAGAGGGGAGGGGGGAGAAGAGATGAGGAGAGGAGAAGGGGAGGGGAGAGGAGAAGGGGAGGGGAGAGGAGGGGGGGAGGGAGGGGGGGGGGGGGGAGGAGAGGGGGGGGAGAGAGGGTGCCTTTTTATTTCAACCCAAACCCCCCCAAACAACCATTTGCAGGCAGTGCTTTTTTACTTTAACCATATTTTCATTTTCAAACCACATTAAGAGTACTTACTCACAGTTGTGGGGACATGTGTTCAGTGTTATTCACAGCTCAGAGAAACGTGACCCTCTGCCTTCCTCCAGCTTGCAGACTAATTGAGGCACATCACTTCCTGGTTTTATAGTCCATTCTCCCTGTCGCCAGCGGGGGCAGCAGAGAGAATGGGGAATTTTGTAAAATCATTAATATCTCTGTCATTTTTCATCGACTGGAAAAATCCTCAGCACACATGCAGTGGAGGGGAGCTCTGAGCGAGGTGGCCAAAATGACGGCCGTAGGTGGCGGCGTTCTCTCGGAAATCGCAGCACAGATCGCCAAAACCGGTCAAGAACAGACTTTTAGTAATATAGATAGATAATGATCCTACATTATTTAATTAGCCAGCTTATTGGCTTTAAGTAATAGCACATTCAGAACGTATTTTTGTTCTCTGAAGATATTTGATAAAGTTGATCAATGCCTAATAGTTTTCTTGAAAATAAATCAGAGACAATGTTTTTTTTTATTTTTTTAATTACAAACTGCATGTTTAAGTAGACATGTTGTTTTACATGTGTGCATCACAATTATGAAAGACAAAGGACAAAGGACATTTATTGTCACATACACCAATTGGTGCTGTGAAATTTGAGTTACTATGCAGCACACAAATAAGATAAACACACTATAGAATTTAACATAAAACATAAAAATATCCCCCCACATCAACGTTTCCCACTGTGAGGGAAGGCAACAAAGTTCAGTCATCTTCCTCATGTTCATCTCTGGTTGGGGCCTATTGAGGCCTCCGCAGTCGCCACAACAGCGGCCCGATGTTTCAAGCCCTCGAACGGATGATCACTCCCAGCGGCTTGGAGTTTCTGTATCGGCCGCTTCCTACTGAAGACTATGGCTCCTGAAGTCCACAGGCCGAGCTGGACGGAGATTCAACGCTGGCGACCCCGGCAAGGATCCCAGGCTCCGCGATGAAAGAGTCAGCGCCGACCGCGGCTGGAAGCTCCACAGACCACAGCTTCATGGTGTTAAAAGTCGGCAGTACCAGCACTCCAGAGCTCCAACACGCCGATCCTGGTAAGGCATCACCCGCATCGCAATGGTAATCCAGTGCTGTGCCGCTGCTGAAGCTGAAGCTCTGGATGGTCTCCTGGCATGAAAGGCCGCGCCAATCCAGATGGTAGGCCACGAGGAATGGGGAAAGATGCAGCTTGGAGGAAGGATGCATTCTCGACCAGGTAATGACTGAAAAAGGTTTCCCCCTACCCCCACCCCCCACATAAAAAATACTAAAAGACCTCCAAAACAAAATTTTAGACAGACTAAAAATAACAAAAAGGATGAAAGGACGAACAGCTGCTGGCGAGGCTGCCACACTCGATGCCGCCACCACTCAGAGATAAAGAAGAGGTAAAAATGCACACATTGTAAGGTTATCAATGGGATTAATCTTTGCCCACCTTATGGTAGGCATGAGCCCAAATAATTTACATCATAAAGAGACACAAAATGCTGTGGTAACTCAGCGGGACAGGCAGCATCTCTGGAGCGAAGCAGTGGGTGATGTTTCGGTCTGAAGAAGGGTCTCGACCCGAAATGTGACCCATTCCTTCTCTCCAGACATGCTGCCTGTCCCACTGAGTTGCTCCAGAATCTTGTGTCTACCTTCAATTTAAAAAAAGCATCTGGATTTCTTTGCTACACATTATTTATATCATGTCAGCTCATGGGAAAAACTATCCATGACAAAGAAGTGGAGCAGTTTTCTGTGTGAAGTGTGAAATAGTAACATGGCAGGCATCTCTTTATTACTGATTTGAATCCATTTGCCATTAGATCTGTGGTTATCACCACTGGGAGCCACATGAGTGGCAATGGTGCTATACAGTATATAAATCAGAGATGTGTAAACACTACAATGTATAAAACCAGCAACACTAAATATATTGACCAACACTAAAACTACAGTATATTAGAATAACAGCTTTGCACTATTTCCTTTTGTATATATTATTTTGTTATGTTTAGTTTAGTTTCATTTAGAGGTATAGTGCGGAAACAGGCCCCTCAGCCCACTGAGTTCGTGCCGACCAGCGATCCCCACACACTAACACTATCCTACACACACCATGGACAATTTACAATTTTACCGAACCCAATTAACCTAAAAACCTGTACATCTTTGGAGTGTGGGTAGAATCCAGAGCACCCGGCCAAAATCCACGCTGGTCATAGGGAGAATGTACAAACTCCGTACAGACAGCACCCGACTAGTCAGGATCAAACCCGTGTCTGGCGCTGTTAGGCAGCAACTACGCCACTGCGCCACCGTGCCTGCCCATGGATAAAGTTTATTTTTTAGATGTCTCCTACTTTGCAACATAACTGAAGACAACTCATGAAATGTGCATCTTTGGTACAAATTGGTAGGATGCTAAACAATAACAGGTGGCTGCTACCCCCTCAATGTCAAGCATGATTTCAGTTGTCAACATCTCTCAATTTTGGTAGCTATGACAATGCTGCAATACAATTCCCTAATGACTAGTGGAATTTCCAGCATCTTATCTAACATCAGTACATGAATCTCAACAGTGAAATGAAGGCTACAACATAAAATGTTGTGAATGTTGATATAAAATGTTAAAAGCAGGATTCTAAATTAATTGCAGTTAAAGCACGCCATTTTTAAGGGTATTAATCACATGTTGGTAATATATGAGTACATTACTATTCTACATGTAGTGTCAGGAATATAATGAATCACCAGGCTATGAAGAGAACTGCTGAAACTTGCGCATTCTCTCTAAGTACCCTCCGACATTCCTCCGACATTTATATACATTACACTGCTTTCCCTTTCTTGGAAGGAAAAGCAATTCACACGTTCATATAATTTATACATCTAATGTTTTTTTCTGATATTTGAAAGGAAACGAGTCATCGGCATCATATACCCTGACTTGATAAAAGTGCAACTCAAGAATCTGCTGAATCACATTGTTCCTTCCAATCTCTGTTAGATCAAATTTTGGAACATGCTCCCGGACTCATGGTCACATAAATCTTCAAAAATCTGACAAATTACATTATCTCTTATTTTAACAAGAATTTTTTTACTGCTCATTACAATTACAATTCAAGCATCCCATTTGTTATATGGTGTTGACGCATTAACATATATTGTTTAAAATTACTTTTCCCTGGGTTGAGTGACAATTTTCTTTCTGTCCCTACTGCTTCTATGAAAATAAAGATAATAATCTTTAAACGTGCTAAAAATTGGTAACAGAAAAGTGTTAGAAAAGTAGGTAAGTCACCAAGACTGAAGGGTATGCATTCCAGGACTTTGAGAGGTATAGATGAACCTTATCATGGAAAGGAACTTGAAATGTGATCATGTTTACAAGGTGTCGGAGTTTTGGTTGATATGGAAAGGTTTGAATTTTGCTTGTGCATGACTCATAATATCAAGGGTATCCTCTCAAGTGCATGACTCCATTAAATTTGATCCCAATATTAAACACGATATTCAGGTGAGAAAACTTGTGGATAGTGTTGGGGTGTGGTTATCTCGAGTTGTGGTTGTGGTGGGAGAGGTATGAATCCCAAAACAGAATTTGTTGACCAAAGATTAAAAATAACTTTGAGCTGTAATTCCACCAATGAACTCTGCAAATATTGACATCATCCCTATATTCATGCAGAAAATTTTAGTTATCAAAACTAGGCAGTTGAATGTCCTTGTACATTCTGTCCTTAAAGCCATAATTTGTTATTGGTCCCCAGAACTTTGCACTAATTAGTTATGTTGAGTCACCACGAATGAGGAAGTTCTCAATCACAGACTGTCTCCAGATAGTCATCAATAGCGGGCCATCATTCTGGGCTCATTTAATAGCTGGGTGACACTTCGATTTGTTAAGTAGGACTGCTCGGCAAACAGCTGAGGGTATGGCATTTTTCAACTGTGGCAAACTGAATACCCGAGCACTCTCCTGATCAATCAAGCTGAGTCCTGCACAGCATTGCTTTGTATTTACAATCAGTACAGAATCAGAGCCATTCTCCAATTGAAATATCAATTCCATTTATAGAATATGTTGGCTGCTTCGGAAGAGATGTAGGTGCATACTGCCACTGTGCTATTTGCATTTAACTCTTTCAAAGCTGCAAATTATTGACAAAAAGCTCCAACATCAAGAAACCTGAATTATTTTAAATGCATTTAAAATGTGTGAACATATCTACAGCTGAGCTGTATTGTGTAAACTCGCACGGAACAGAAAGAGACAAGAAGACATCAAGAAACAACCATTAAAACCAGCTGGTTTATCCAATAAAAACAATCCAGCTGAATTGCAACCCAGTTATTTGGCCTGTATCCTTTACTCATTCACTGCTACAATTTACCTGCTTTAACACCTGTGTAGATGGTCTTTTCCAAATCATAAAAATCAATGCACTAAAAGAAGCCTCTTTATCCCACCTCTGGTTATTTGCTAATCAGATTAACTATACCCTCTGGCAGTGACCATCCTGCCTTCAGTCTGAAGAATGGTCTCAACCCAAAATGTCACCTATTCCTTTGCTCCATAGCTGCTGCCTCACCCGCTGAGTTTCTCCAGCATTTTTGTCTACCTTCAATTTTTCCTAACATCTGCAGTTCTATCTTAAACATCCTGCCAGAGAAATGTGTTTCTTCCAGTTTATTCCATCAAAGCCTCAAATCATTTTTGAACATCTCAATCATATCACCTCTGAAATATCTCTGTCTTGTGAAGAAGAATTGCAGACTGATTTTTATTTCTCAGTGTCAGTTCACTGCATTTTTTTTCTCCATTCATCTCTGAGATCAAATCAAATCCAGGCTTCTTTCTTGGTTATAGGTATCAAAAATGTGTTGCCTTTAAATATATTCCCAGCACATAGTATTGAACACAATGTTGAAGAGGCTGCGTGCTTTTGACCAACTCAAATGGTACCAACCTATGAATCAATGATACTTTATTGTCACATGTACTGAGCTGCAATAACGTTGCCTATGTCCTTCTCTCCAGAGATGCTGCTGCACCCGCTGAGTTTCTCCAGCACTTTTGTCTACCTGCAATAACATTCTTTGTTTGTGCATACATTCCTGCAAAATAATACAGCAGACTTCACCTAGTCCGTACACAAAGAATCGCCACATTTATGGTGCCGCAAAATCTTTCAAAAGGTACAATTTTCAAAAGGTTTCAGGGTATAATGTCTAGTGAAGTTCTGTGGGGATAAATGTTGAAGCAATTGAATTTGAATTTGATTAATTGAATCTCATTGCTGAATTACTGATTTATAAACATTTTGGAATATTTAATCTTGCTTGAAATAAAAAAGATTGCAGGTAAACTAATTTAACTGCAGTTATATTTCATCAATCAGTAACACAAGGATTGTGAGATCTTTGAATTGTTACTTCCACAGGAGGTTATTCATCTTATCTGAATGAAGGTTCCTGGAAGAACATTACAGTGCCTGCCTTTTTCCTACTTTTTTTCCCGTAATCAAATTATTTTGCCTCATACGGCGCAGTGGCACAACTGGTAGAGCTGCTGCCTCAGCACCAGAGACCCAGGTTCGATCCTGACCTTGGATACTGTGTGTGGAATTTGCACATTCTCCTTGTGACCGAGGGTGTCGTCTGAGTGAACGTCTTTCCTCCCACATCCCAAAGACGTGCGGGTTTGTAGGTTAATTGGCCTCTGTAATTGGCCCCTAGTGTGTGGGAAGTAGATGTAAAAGTGTGATAAAATAGAAAAATTAAACGAGAACTTACCGTTTGAAGTTTGATCTTTATTTTATGAGATTGAAGTGAGGGAATACATGAAGAGCCCACCGACCGCATGCACATCAATCTTCAGCGCAGCTGTATGAAACCACAAACTAGTTGCCAAACTTAAGCTATAGAAAGATTAACGACCTTAGAACTACAGAATGATCTTTATGAGAATCAGGGTTGGGAATGGACGGCACCTAATCCCTCACTTCAACTTCTCATAAACTAAATATCAAACTTCAAACGGTAAGTTTTCAATCTTTCTATTTTATAGCGAAGTCACGTGAGTGACTACGTGAAGCCTTCAAAGCTCTGTGGTTTCATGCAGTAACCCAATCTGTATGTGAAACACTTAAACAGATGAACCATTAATGGTAGAAAAACATTGGTTATTAATACCATGATGCTAACTTTCATACATGGCCATTGTTCTTAACCAGACCATTGTCTCAACTGACTTTGAGTTAGACAATAACTCTTGCAACACTATGCAGACTTCTATCTGCAAATATCCAGACATATTAAACCAAATGTTTATAACTTATTAACACCCACTATGTAAGCCTCTTGCTGTATGATGAAAGGGAACTATCCATACTTTTGGCTGCTAATGAGCCATCAGCAATAACCTGAGTATTGAATAACAATAAATAAACTATATTTCATCTGATAGGTACTAGCAAGCTCAGTGTACTTGTATACCTAATGACACTCCCAATCTCCGCTCTGTTGGTAATGCTGTCACTCTAAATGTACGCAATCATGCCCATTTTGCTCATGAGATCATTCCCATAACAAGCTACCTTAATGTCAGTTACGACACAGAGACTGAACCAGAGATTGAGTAGAGACTGTGTTCTTTGTGCTGAAATCAGTTGCTGAAACCTAATCAACTTAAAAATACTGCTCCCATTAGGAATACAGTAGAAGAAATGTGGCATAATTTACTGATATACATCGCACACTACAATGAGTGTAGGCTTTTAGAGTGGTCATATAAATGACACCCGGCATAACGTTAGTGAACAGCAGGTGAATAACCAATCATTTATTGTCCCACTTATGGTACTATAAAGAATGACAAAGCAGCACAAGCAGTGTCAATTGTGCTACCACATAAACGCTTCTCTACGCCCAAACTGAAAGCCACACAAACCTCTGTTACTTCCGTTTAAAAATAAGTCACATATTTAGTTTCCAAACTTCACATGCAATCGTGCAGAGCTAGCTGCCCGAGAAGACCGAGTAAATAGGAGTTGCTTCAGCCACCTTACCAAGGCCTGAATGCATAGGTAAAGTTGGCACTATTAAAATTCATGTTGCCTCATCCTCAATATCGCAAGAGGTATCTACTGATAACCCCCTAAGTTTTATCAGCTGCAAATTTTGTATATTATCCAAACCTCAATGACACAATGCCCTTTGATCTGAGTAGGGCAGCATTAGCATCCACCACTGGCTTTGTTAACAAATACCAGATAACCTGTGCCTAATGGGTATAGATATAGTATGCATCTCCAAGATCGATTCTCTGAATCAGTTAAATTGCTGAAAGCCAATCATCCATCTTAAACTGGGTAACTAAACACATGATCAGATTAGCCAAATCCTAACCTGATTCAGCATGCTCCATGTTTCTGTGATCTTTAGAAGTATCAGAATTATACCCCTCTTGTTCTTGGGCAGACCATTCATCCTCTGTGAGATGTCACTGATTCCACTTGGAACCACCGTTCCTCTATTGACCATACAGGTGGAAGATTTTTGGCTTATTTTGCCACGGAAGATGCATTATCTAGTTATTCATACATTTCGCTGATAACATATAATCAGAACCTTATGACTAGAGCTGAAAACACAATCTCCCCTTGATGTGGGAACACGAGTTCCCTGTCAACTCATGACTATAAAAGTCACCACGAATTCTCAGCGTTCTTCCTCCGAGTCACTTGTCTGAGTCGCCAGAGTGCGCAACACAATCTCTTTGACCCACCACTTAATCAGGAATACTGGTATTGAGAGCCTACGGATTATTATAAATACATTTTTGATTCACAACATGAACCTGCAGGTCAGATAAAAATATTTTATGCCAGACCAGCTTCCTGCTTGTAGCTACCTATCCCAGAGAGAATGGCAATGATGTTTCCAATGAACTTGCAACTCTACTAACTGAACAAAAATGTAAACATGTGTTGAGGGAGACTTCAACTACTTCAACTACTTCACCAATGTTGTGGCAATGCTTCCCTGGTCAATATGCCCCATATGGTCAGCCAGTTCCATGATGGTCTATCCTGAACCAGGATAACCAAACTGTTCCTACTTGGAACTTACTATGCAAGAGGTTAATATGCAAGGCACCCTTCCAATGTCTCTACATCAACCTGATCTTTCCCAGAGACAGTGAAAAGATACTAAACAGCCCATGGTGCCAGTAAACCCAAACCTGGACCGACAGAGACCTTACCTGCCAGCATCTCTGAAACTGCGTTGATTTGCTTGTTGGGGCTTCAGCAAAGTTCCATTTGCAAACTCTGTCTGCCATGCCATTCCTTCAGCTGGTGTGTTGTTAGACAGCTGATTCCGCTGGCCAACTCCTCTTGTAGTGGCTTGCCCATCCCCGAGGGAACAGCAAATTTAGAGGCAAGAGCAAGCAGCTCTTCCTTATGAGACTCTCATGCATCATGCATTAAAGCATGGGATTCAGGCGCATACTCATGTTCTGAGTCAACTCCATACTGATCTCTGACACTCCCCTAGAGTGGGCGAACTCGACTGTGCATGCCTCCGTAACACGGAGCATATTTTGTGTCACCATCTCCGATACTCTTGCGAGTAGGAAGAATATTGCAATCCTGAACCAGGCGTTGCTTACAGGCATATGACGAACTGCCTGTGCATGCCTCCGTAACACGGAGCATATTATTTTGGTACCATCAACAACACTCCTTCATCTGAGTGGGAGGAATATTGCAACCCTGAAGCAGGGGTTGCCACAGGCATATGACTCAAACTGCCTGTACTTGCCTCCGTCACACGGAGCATATTTCGTGCTACCATCTGATTCATCAGATGTCCCAATTGAGACAAACGGTCAATCACGTCTGCCATAGATGTGGGGACAAAATCCCCTTGACCCAAATCATCCGACAGGACTTGTCCCACAGACTTGGCTTTGATTTTGCCCCGACCCGGGGTTGCCAAGTTGCTCCCTCTAGGAGCCGAATTGGGACTAGCTGTGCAGATCGGCGCTGCCAGCGACTACGAAGTGGCCGTTGGCTTTCCGCACTGTGCTGTCGGTATAACTCATCATTATTTATTTTACTTACCAGACAGGTTGCACCTGCTTGTGAAGAAATACAGAGTATTTTAGGGAGGAAACACAGCACAATCCTGCACCAGGTGTTGCTTCCTCAGGCCTCTGGCCCCTATATGACCTGGATGAGCCGGCATTGTAAGCCGAGGAACCTCTTTCCGATACTCCCCTAGACAGAGTGGGAGACATACTGCAACACTGCCAGGTGTTGTCACAGGCAAATAGCTGGAGCCATCTGTAATGTCTCTGGTATATGGAACATAGTTCATTCATATGATTAAAAAGAAGCATAGCCCCATTAGATCTAAGATTCGACTGCTTTATCGATACCCACATGGTTGGAGTCTCTTATGAAAGAATCTCCAACAGACCCCTCTACTGAGCAGAAATTATCATGTCGCCACCCTGAACCAAGTGTAGCTCCACAGGTGTCTGATAGACACACCTCAAAACTGGCTTCCGAAGCCATGAGCTCTGGACTGCAATAGCAAGTCCAATTTCACTACACCATTTGGGGCAAGTGATAATAAATGTCCTTTGTATTCAATAGTGTGAATGATGGGCGGAATGTATTTGTTAGACCAGAGAGCCAGTTTCCATGCTGTATCTTTCAATGAATCAATCAAAAATCTACCCAGACAGCGTGTCCTTTTTTTTTTACTTTTTTTGTTTTTTTACTATGTTTTACAGTATGTTTTTGATGTTTCTCAGTGTGCTTTGTGTGGGGGGTGGTGTGGGGGGGTAAGGGTGAAACCACTTTGGTCGCCTCCTCCATGGGGAGGTGACTTTTTCCAGGTCGCCTCCCCCGTGGCCTAACAGCGAGGATCGGGCGGCCTTTCCCGGAGACGCACTTGGGGCTCCAGCAGCGGGCGCAGCGTGGACTCTCGGTGTGGAGTGGGCGAGTCCTCGCTGGAGCTCGCCGGAGGGGAGCGCTCCATTTCGTTGGCCCACGGCAGCCGACAGCCTGAAGCCTGCAGAGCTCCAGCTGGCGCGGCGTCCGCAGCCCAGGATCCTTCGTGGGGGACCCGGGGGAAGAAGAAGCTTCCACCGCCGGCCCACGGCCAACTTCTACCGCGGACACGGCATGGGCTTACCATCACCCCTGGAGGGGAGCTTCAAATGCCGGCCCTGCGGTCTGCGGTGCGTCTGGCTGCGGCTAGAACTTTAAATCTTCGACCGCCAGCCTGTAATTTCATCAAATACATTTTTATCCAACATCCATTCAGTGTTTTCATTGAATTTGCGTGACCTGGTGTCTGCCACTAAATTTAGTTTTTACCTGGTAAATAGGTAGCTGATATCCAAATATTCCTCTGGATGCACCATTGCCAAATTGTGTTGGCCAGATTGTCACATGATGTTGATTTATTTCCACCCATATGGTTGATTTATGCTACCACGGTGGTGTTGTCAATTTGTAGTCTAACATGCTGGTGATTTAACCCCGAACAATATGACTTAACGCCATGGAATGCACTTAACATTTCCAGGTAGTTTATACCCCGCGCTTTTAATAATGACGCCTCCTGTGCATTCCATCTCCCTCCACAGCTCGAGATGGAATTGGTGGCTCCCCAACCAAGTGCACTGGCATCAGTTTGTAATACCATAGACGGGTTTCTGGTGATTAGTGGGTTGGAACAATACTTGATGTTGTGTTCCCACCATTTTAGTTCTATAATGGCTTCTGTAGGTAGCACCATTTGCCTGTCAAAATGACCCCCATTAATTTTGAGTGCTCTAATTTTTGCTCTCTGTAAATTTCGATAATGTAAAGGTCCGAATTGTGTGGCTGGAAATGCGGCCACTATTTTCCCAATTATCCTGGCTACCAGTCTAATGGAGGGTTTGGTGATGTCAATGATTTTGCTGCAAGCCTCTTGTAAGGCTGTAGCCTTTTCTATCGGCAAATTCACTGACATGTGAACCGAGTTAATGGTGAACCCCAAGTAATCCATTTTAGTTGAAGGCGTTAATTTAGACTTAACTGGATGGATGATGAACCCCAGTTCTTCGAACAGTTGTTTCGTGGCTGTTACTGCTTGTTTAGCCAATTCCAAAGTTTTGCGAACAATAAATATGTCATCCAGATATGCCATTACCATATGTTTTTGTTTTCGCAGTAACGCCAAGGCTGGTTTCAAAATTTTTGTGAATAACCTGGGGGCTGACGTTAGCCCATTTGGTAGTGCCCTGTATTGCCACAGCTGTCCTATCCAGTTGAATTTCAAATGACATCTGTGGTCACCTCTGATGGGTACTGTATAGTAAGCATCTTTTAAATCGATGCTTGCCATATAGTAGCCTGCAGAAACTAATTGCTTAGCAGTAACAAAGATTTCCATTTTGAAATGAATATATTGTACAAATGTATTTAAAGTTGTCAAATCGATGATGATGCGGCAACCACCATCTTTCTTGTTTTTTATAAAGATATTGGACACGAATTCCTGTGATTCGTGTTGGGTGTGTTCAATTACTCCTTTTTTATATAGTCGTTGTAGTTCTGCATGTGCTTTAGATTTTTCTATGCCTGTGAGCACGAACGTTCGGTTCGGTGCATGCTGTACTGGTGGGTTATGTTTTAGTATAAATTCTACGGTATAACCCTGGATACTGTTTAGAATGTAAGTGTCTAGAGTTATTTTGTTCCATGCATCCAAATAATACCGTAACCTCCCACCAACTTTCGTGCTCCCTTTCATTTTTAAGGAACCAGACCCACCTACCTCCATGGTTACCAGTGGTGGGTGTGTTATTTCCTCGTCATCTTCCGTGGACGTTGAGGCGCCATTGTTTGGGTCAGTTGTTGGGTTGGAGGCTGGCGCATTTTCCAGGGCGGTGTTCCTGGGCCATGCCCTAAAAAAGACCACTATTGGGTGCCCCTGGTTTATGCACTCCCTGCGCTGTGTGTTGCCCGTCTGAGAGGTCCGTAGGGCTGATATTTTTTGCCAAAGTATGTTTTGGTGGCTGCCTTTATTAGCCCCAGCGTTTTTGCCTCTTCATCCAGTTCCTTAACTTGTTTGGGTAAATCCCCTCCAAACAAAATAAGTTGCGGTTTGGAGGTTCCTGGCCAGCAAATTTGGGGTCCAATGCTGGTTGGATTGCACTTTTCCTAATGTTATTCAACTCATACTGTGAGTTGCACAGTAGAGCCAGTGTATCCTGGTGGTTTTGGGTCATATCTGTCTCCTTCAAAGTACGTGCAAAAGCTGTTATCCCTGCCGTCAATCCTTTTAGGACCTTTTGGATTTTCAAATCACTGGTTCGAATTCCTGTCCCCACATGCTTCCAGATGCACTGGTTTACACTTGGCACATGTAATGACTTGCAGTTACCAGGAGGTAAATGCCGTGCCATGGTGTCTGAAAGAGCCTGTGTCTGTAATTGATTAAAGGACATGTAATCAATACTAGCCACTATCTTAGGCTCCAGGTCTTCCCCGGTTTGGTCTGGCTGGAAGAACTGGGTTACCATGTCCAGCATATTTTCTTTCACCCCAGGCTTACTGGGGGTATGTTGTTCCCTGCCCTGTTCAGGGTCAGCCCAAAACTGATCCTCTGTGTTCTCCTCTGATGAGGAAGAGGCACTATGCAGCCCCGCAAGGGGTACCGCTGTGGGGCTTATTGATTGCCCACTGTGGCTAGCCTCCATCTCCCGGAGTCTGCCACTTTGGAGGATCTCCTCCAGCAACCGCTCCAACCGGCCCCGGTGCTCACAGGCACTGGCCGCCCGTGGCTGTTCCAATTCCTGCAGCCGGCCCAACCGGCTCCAATGCTCTCGGGCACTGGCCGCTCCTGGCTGCTCGTTATACTGCAACCGCTCCAACCGACCCCGGTGCTCACGGGCACTGGTCGCTCGCAGTTGTTCCTCGTCCTGCAGCCGGTCCAACCGGCTCCAATGCTCTCCGGCACTGGCCGCTCCGGGCTACTCGTCATCCTGCAGCCGCTCTAACCGGCCCCAGTGCTCACGGGCACTGGCCGCTCGCGGCTGCTCAAAGTCAGACTCGTCTGAGTCTGGCATTCTATGTGTCTTTTGCTTCGCTTTCCCGCCCTGGCCGAGGAGTGTGTTTTGCCGGTGCGGGAGTGAAGTCGGGCACAGCTGATTCCACTGCGGGAGATTGGCGTGCCGTCGGCTGCTGCTGTTGCTGCTGGCTGCCTGCAACACCACGGTTCTCCCCCTCCAGCTTTTTCGCAGCCTTCCTTCTAGTCACTCTGTCCATTTTCCCACCTGCAAAGTAAGTTGGAAAAACGCAGAGTCCCTTACCTGCTGTTGTCGGCTTTTTGATTCTGCCGCTTAAGGGGACGTCCTCCCCCTGCTGTGACTCGTTGCAATGCGTGTAGCGATATACACGCATGCGTCCTGGCGGGGTTCTTCACATAGTCACTCACGTGACTCCGAAGTAAAATCCTAAATTCACAATCAGAAAGAAGGTACCTAAAAGAACAAAACAGTGCCAGCCCTTTTCTAACATTTTCTCTTAATTCAGCAACATTTACATCTCTATTTAATCCTAGGATCACAAACAGAAATCGTTTTTAGAAATAACCCAGCGCTCTGCTAATGAAGGATTTGTATTGATCCTTTTATCATGTTATTAAGGTAAATATCTATAAAATTATTGGAACATTGAGAGAAAGTGAAATCTCTATTTGTGAGCATAATTTCTAAATGATATACAATTTTTTTAAGTGAGTACACTGAGGTATGGCACCACCAAAAATGCAGAGTAAATATATTTAATTCCTTTCTCGTATGAGTATTGGAAACAAAATCAATCAGTCTCTTCAAAAGGGTACTCAATAGGTTTTTGATTGACAGATTGACTGATCGACTGTTCGACTGATCAATATTGATTGATCGATTGATTGATTGAAGGAAACTGCATGGAAACAAGCCCTCTGGCCCAATGAGCTCATGCCGACCACCGATCACTGTCCACACTAGTTCTATGTAATCCCTCTTTCGCATCTACTCCCTACACACTGGGCTCAATTTCAGAATCTTTCTCGCTCTGGCACATATTAAAGCCGTGCCCCACAGTACGAGTTCATTCCAAGAGCTCTCCCGAGTATTAAAAAAATCAAACTCGTGGTAAGTACGGAGAATGAACGTAGCGGGTACGTCGGAGCTCTTAGTGCTTACCGCAGGTACTCGGGAAGACTCGCTAACGGCAGGTAAGCACGGGAAGACTCGTGAAGATTTTTCAAAATGATGTAAAATGTCAATGAGAGCCCCGAGTACCGATGAGTGGCCATTACCGTAAATCTCCGAGTTCGAATCAGATCAAACTCAGGAGAACTCTTGGAATGAACTCGTACCGTGGGACAGGGCTTTTACACTGAACTGCAATTGCTGTCTAGAATTGACTCCTACAGTCCGATTATTGCCTGTGCTTAGATGCGCCAGATTCACTGGACCTACCTCACCTGTGGAGTGCAGGTGTCCAGCCCTGGAATACCCAGGTAAGTGATGGTGAAGGGGCTTTGCACAGCTTAGAAATCAATTATTGACAGTGAGACCTTGCCCGCATGTAGCTGTATTTGGTGTAACAGGTAAAACCTTGGGTTTAAATATAACCCAGTCTGATATCATTACATTTACATAACTTTTGGCCGTAGGAGAATCATGCTGGTCTGGAAATCTACCACTCCTCCATGTGCCGCTGCTTGGCTGGAAGACGTCATGTTTTTTTTAAGGTTAGAAAAGATTAAATTCACATTGAGGGGGTCTGTGAGAAAGTTTTATTTGAAATGGGAAACCCTTTTTATCATACTTTGAGGGTCTAAAGGAACTACCTATTGACTGAGGGCAGTTGACAGTAAGTGGGGATCTGCCTTTATTCTGTTTTGTTACTTTATTATTGTTAAAAAGTGCATTTGATTTTGTGATATATTTGGATTGTGAAAAAATAAGCTGCCAAGTGGTGTTTAGGGAGGGTGGGTTAGAGTTATTTTGTTTATATTATTATTATTATTATTATTATTATTATTATTATTATTATTATTTATAATAAACAAAATGGGGGAAAATGCAATGCCATACATCAGATGTACTGTGATTTAAAAAAAAAAATTCCCTCCAATAAAAAACTATTAATTAAAAAAAAAAAAAAAAAAAAAATGAAATCAATTATTTCATACTTAAAAATATTTTTGACATTTATAGACAATTATTAACTGTTAATATTGAGGTAAATACTTTCTAAATAATTATTATTTTTGTAGACAATAAACAAATAATTAAAAATAATTCCTTTAAAGTAAAGATTTTAACATTCCTTTTACCACTTTTGCCATTTAGTTCCCATGGAAATCAATAGCTTAGAATTCTCATGGAATTCAATGTAGGCTTCAGATCCTGCTCCAGATCTGATCTAAGACATGTGCAGTGAAGTCAAGTACTTACAGCCATTTAAACGGCTGAGTGCCAGTTATTCAATGCTGAACGACGGGCAAACTCAACACAATCATGCTATGTATTATTTGTTACAATTATTCCAACATCAGTGCTGCTTATGAAGGTACAATGAAACAACCTATTCAAGAAGTTTCTGAAATGAAATCAGCAAATGAGATTACAGCACCTGTTTATCTAGTAAGGAAATGATAGGTAGTTTAACATCGAAGGTGGACAAATTATTAGAATAAATTATAACGGATTGTGTAAACCTTCATTTAGAAAGACAAGGATTGATCAGGAAGAGTCAGTATGGATTTGTTAGATGAGGGTCACATCTAACTGATGGTTAAGAAAGAACTGCAGATGCTGGAAAAATCGAAGGTAGACACAAAAGGTGCAGAAACTCACCGAGTGAGGCAGCATCTATGGAGATTTTGCAGTGGGGTAGATGAAATGTTTAAGAAAGAACTGCAGATGCTGGAAGACAAAATGTTTAAGAAAGAACTGCAGCTGCTGGACTTTTTGAGAAGGTATCAAGGAGAATTGATGAGGACAGTGAACCTGATGTAGTCTGTGTGGATTTTGCAAGACTCTTGGAAGTTTAAAACGTCTAACATAGTCCAAGTGTGGCAAGTTGAATCTTAACTGGCTTGTTGGCAGACAAGGTTGAAAGTTGTTTTTTTTTGTGACTGGAAGGCTGCTACCACTAAAATTCTAAAGGTCTCTGTATATAGCCAGGACTTAAAATTAGTAGCTGAGAGAAAAATAAATGATACAATATTTATTTCCCTTTTTTTCTACAATAGAGGCTCTATGAGATCAACTTGAGCAGTAAAAAATCATGACCACAATTAAAACCTTTCCCACAACAGAGGAACATTGCGGGGCATAGATTCAGATTCAGATTCAGATTCAGATTAAATTTTAATTGTCATTGTCAGTGTACAGTACAGAGACAACGAAATGCATTTAACATCTCCCTGGAAGAGCGACATAGCAAATGATTTGAATAAATAATAATAAGTGTCCGGGGGGGGGTGGTGATTGGCAGTCACCGATGTACGTTGTTGAGTAGAGTGACAGCCGCCGGGAAGAAGCTGTTCCTCGACCTGCTGGTTCGGCAACGGAGAGACCTGTAGCGCCTCCCAGATGGTAGGAGGGTAAACAGTCCATGGTTGGGGTGAGAGCAGTCCTTGGCGATGCTGAGCGCCCTCCGCAGACAACGCTTGCTTTGGACAGACTCAATGGAGGGGAGCGAGGAACCGGTGATGCGTTGGGCAATTTTCACCACCCTCTGCAATGCCTTCCGGTCGGAGACAGAGCAGTTGCCATACCATACTGTGATGCAGTTGGTAAGTATGCTCTCGATGGTGCAGCGGTAGAAGTTCACCAGGATCTGAGGAGACAGATGGACCTTCTTCAGTCTCCTCAGGAAGAAGAGACGCTGGTGAGCCTTCTTGATCAGAGTTGAGGTATTGTGGGTCCAAGAGAGGTTATCGGAGATGTTGACTCCCAGGAACCTGAAGCTAGAAACACGTTCCACCTCCGTCCCGTTAATGTGGATGGGGGTGTGCGTGCCGCCTCTGGACTTCCTGATGTCTACAATGAGCTCCTTGGTCTTCTTGGAGTTAAGGGCCAGGTTGTTGTCAGCGCACCATGCTGCTAAGTGCTGGACCTCCTCCCTGTAGGCCAACTTGTTGCTGATGAGGCCAATCACCGTTGTATCATCTGCATACTTGATGCTGGTGTTAGTACCATGTACAGGTGTGCAGTCATAGGTGAAGAGGGAGTGGAGGCTCACCAATTCAAGGTAATTGGTGGAACGATTAGCAAGACGAGAGAGAACATCTTCCTAGAGAATTGCAGTGAAGCGGAGATCAATGCCTCAAAGCTCACAAGTTCACAGGTTATAGAATTAGACCATTCGGCCCATCGAGTCTACTCCGCCATTCAATCATGACACCCGTTCTATTCAAGAATCTGTCTATCTCTGCCTTAAAAACATCCACTGACTTGGCCTCCACAGTCCTCAGTGGCAATGAGTTCCACAGATGAACTAACCTCTGACTAAATAAGTTCCACCTCACCTCCTTTTTAAAAGAGCGCCCTTTAATTCTGAGGCTATGACCTCTGGTCCTAGACTCTCCCACCAGTCTCCCATCCTTCCCACATCCACTCTATCTATGCCTTTCAATATTCTGTAGTGGTAAAAGGAATGTGGATTAGGAATATGATGGACATAGCACGCCTTGAAGAAATGAGACTCCGACTAATAGATAAATATGACCAATTCTTAAAGAGTTGGTCTCCTTTCATCGACTTTTTGGAATCATGTGATGCAGCGGTGCCGTAAGGATTGCTGATTTCAGTTCATGACGCGGATAGAGCTACATCTCCGAATACAGATTTGAAAAATTCTCTTTTAAGGGGCCTTCTCTTCTATTTCTACTTTCCTCTTTCTCTCTTCCTTTTTTTTATTTTTTATATACACACTTCACGTTTTTCTACTCTCTACCATCTATTTCTCCACTTTTTCCCCTTTCTATTGCTTTCTTTTTCTTGTTCTGCTTACTTCTTTCTTATAACATAAAACTAGTGGTTGTACATAGAATGGATTACGTTATTACATAGTTGGCACCTAAAATTAGGTGCCACTGTACTGTTTTGTGATGTATTAACTTCTAATAAAATAAACAAAAAACAAAAGGAATGTTTTTTGGAAAAACATAACAGTTACCAAGGTGAAGATGTGGATCACTGAAATGACCGAGACACTACATTTAGAAAAAACTTTGCTTGTTTTGGCTGATAAATCAGACCAATTCACCAAAACATGGTATCCTTTCACTGAATTTCTTCAACAATAGATTTAAAACCGATGCTTGGGATCGGTGAGCAGGGGGGAGGGATAGTGGGACATATCCATTTTTTTTTCTTCTCGCACTTCTTTGGCAGTTCAGGGGTCTTTTCCTCTCTCTTTTTTGTATCTTTCTTCTTTTTCTTCACTTTCCTTTTTACTTTAGATTAGATCAGAATCAATTTATAGACCAAGTATGTACACATACAAGGAATTTGACAGTGCTTTGCTCACACATGGAAAAAACACAATATACAGCAGACAATTAAAATATATATTTTAATTAAAACATTTAAAAATAAAGTGCAAGAGTAAAATGGCACAGCTTTGCTATATATTGCACTTGTAGATCTCTAAAGTGCACTTGGAGAGTTCATGTATTTGGCTTACAGACCAGAATGTAGTGATATAGTGCGGCTGTTAAGTAGAGCTACCTCTCGTGGGAAGAAGCTGTTTTTGAGTCTGGATGTGGAGGTTTTGATTGTCTCAGAGGGGAGGACTTCACAGTTTGCGGCCATGGTGAGAGGGGGTCATAGATTACTCTACCCGCTTGCGTCTTGGCATGTTTGTCAATGGGGGGAAGTTTGCAGCTAATAACCTTCTCAATTGAGTGAATGATACGCTGTAGCCTCCATGTGTCATGTTTGGTGGTTGAGCTGAACCACACCATGAATGGAGGTGCTGAGGAGAGACTATAAATGTAGTGTAAAACTGGACCATCATTGCCTGTGGCAGGTTGTATTTCCTCAGCTGCCTGCAGTATCCCCTGTTGGGCATTTTTGACTATGCGTCGATAGTGGCTTCCCATTCAAGGTCCTTGAGTTGATGGTTCCGAGGAACTTAAATGTCTCCACAGTTGTGACTGTGGTGTTGTTGATGATGAGTGTGTGGAGGGGATGGGGAGCTCTCCTAAAGACTACAATCAATTCCACTGTCTTAAGAGGATTGAGCTCCATATTGAGACCAATTGAGATCAATTTCCGGTTTTATGAGCATCATTGCATTACTCACCCATAATGTCCATGTAGTAATTATTCTATTCTATTCCCACCCTGAAAACACCATAAATGCACTTGCTTGAAGATAATGCCCCTGTAATTGGAAAGATCATCTATAGTCTGGCCCTAAAGCTTGGGCATACAGTATATAATCAAGAAGAAATGTATTCTGGTTCCTAATTTTAATTCTTCATTAATCAATTGTTTTTCTTTCCACAGATGCTGTCTGACCTGTTCAGATTTTCCACCATTTTCTGTTTATATTTCAGATTTTCACATCTGCATTTCTTTATTTGATTTCCTTTCCATGATACTTGTTTCTGCTCAAAAGCAGCTCAATTTCCATGCACATATTGGCAATAACATTTCCTGAAGAAGAAAGATTCAGGGTCATGGTCATGGTCATACAGTACATTACCAGGTCCTTCAAATCATCTTAGTTCTCATGAATTTACATTCATTCTGTAATAATCTAATTTTAATCTTCCCACATTCCCATCAACCCCCCTTCAATTCTAACGTACACCTACACATTAGAGGTCAATATGAAGTGGTAATTTAGCCAACAAAGCAGCACATCTTTAATATGTCAAAGGAAATCGGAGCACACTGGGAAACCTCTCACTGTAAGTCATAAATGATCTAGTGTTGTCAGAGTTGTGAGGAAGCAGCTCTATTGTGCAGCCCAAAATTGTATATGCACAAGACATCCCGAATTTTACAGCGACTGAAGTACTTCCTGAAGTGTGGAATTTGATATAATTTAGGACGTAGCCAAAGGTTCAAAGGTTATTTTATTGGTCACATACACCTAGGTGTAGTGAAATGCTTCCTGCCAATGCAGCACATAAAGAAAGAATACAGACATAACAATAATAAAGAAATTTAAACATAAAAACATCCCAACACAATGGTTCCCATTATGAGGGAAGGCACAATGTCCAATCCCCATGCCATGTCCACCCATAGTCGGGCCTATTGAGGCCTCCACAGTTGCCTTTATGGAGGCCCGATGTTCCAGGCCGTTCTCGCCGGATGATTGTACTCCGGCGTCGGGACAGTCCTCTCGGCAGCATGGGAACCCTGGAACAGCCGCTTCCCTTACCGAAAAAGTCTAGAACTCCATAAACAAAACACTAAAACTCACTAAAAATTAAAAAAAAGAGTGAAAATCGAACAGCTGCAGGCTGGGCAGTCATACCACAGGACGACGCCCCCCCCTACCGAGCCAGGCACGGAACTCGCTATCAAAACATGGAGGGCACTGGGGGACAGGAGGAAAACAATTTTTTGGCGGCCGCACGGGCATGCGCACACTCCCACTCACATGCGCGAGGCCATATTTCCCGCAAGCCCAGGCAGGATAACCTGGCGGGACAGGCAGAGGTAAGCTGGGTTTCGCGCTGCTTCTCTGCGCTGGCTGTGGGCCTGGGGGTACCACTCCCATCTGACTCCCGACCTCTCGGGCCACCCGTGGGGGGGGGGACACTCGGGTGGGGATGGGTCAGTGCCAGAGACCCGGCCGGGATCGATCCTGGCAGCGGATGAGGCGCAGGTCTGCGCCACGTCTCCCTCCTCCAATCACCCGCACACTATCCTCAGTCCCACCCACCCCCCCCGCACTCCTCCCTCCTCCAATCATCACGCTGAATCATCATGTCCCGCCCCCATTGCCTGCTGACCGACATCTCTCTCATCCAATCGGCGCCCTCGATCAGCAGTCCCACCTCCACTGTCTCGCAGAAAGTGGAGATTTTAAAATCCGGATGACAAAAACTTGGGGGGTTGTCCCCCACCTCTCAAAACATGGGGGGGACGTGTCCCCTCTGGCCCCCCTGGGTTTTCCGCCCCTGTTTGTAGCAGCCAGATTGCATGCAGGATGCTAACACCAAAGCACGACAAGCTAACGTGCTTTATGGATGCAGTGAAGGAAGATTATCAACGGGGAAAATAGGAAGCTTGCCCTGCCCTGCTCTTCTTCACATTCAATCATCAGGTTTAGTTTATTTACATTAGTTTAGAGATACAATGCGGAAACAGGCCCTTCAGCCCATCGAATCCGCACCAGCCAGCGATCCCCGCACACTAACACTATCCTACACACACGAGGAACTTCTTCTTCTTCTTCTTCTTCTTTTTCATTAAGAACAATTTACAATTACACCAATGAACTTACAAACCTGTACCTCTTTGGAGTGTGGGAGGAAACCATATATCTCGGAGAAAACCCACACAGGTCACAGGGAGAACTTACAAACTTCGTACAGACAAGCACCCGTAGTCAGGATCGAACCTAGATCTCTGTAAGGCAGTAATTCTATATCTACGCCACTGTGCCGCCCATACAGACCTGGGAAAGCAGATGGGGCTGGAGTTTATTATCCCATTTGAAAATGATGCTACTGACAGCACAGAACTCCCCCAGGTGTGCACAGAAATGTCAGTCTAGTTTATGTCGTCAATTTTCTGCAGTGGGATCTGAACCTATATCTATTTGACTGTTGCGTGTTGAGAGACTATGCTGGAGGTCACCAACAAATAATTTTATCAAAATAAGTCTCATTATCAGGTCCCATTGAGGTCTGGTGACCTTAGAGACTTTTTTTACAAATAATAATCAAATCTCCAGGGGTAATAAATTATGTGGCACAGTACCGACCTTTCCCTGAATATTTAGAGAGCGAACCTGAGCTACAATCTACCTCATTGGAGACCATTGGACTATTTTTACTGGACTTGCACTAAACGTTATTCCCTTTATTGACACAAAAAGCTGGAGTAACTCAGTGAGACAGGCAGCATCTCTGGAAGAAGGAACGGGTGACTTTTCGGGTCGAGACCCTTCTTCAGACGTCCGAATTACGCCAGCTTTTTGTGTCTATCTTCAGCTTAAACCAACATTTGAAGTCCCTTCCTACACATTGATTGTAATCATTTTTTGTCTTTCAGCTGACTGGGTAGCACACAACAAAAAAGCTTTCCACTGTACCTTAAACATGACAATGAACTAAACTAAATTAAACTAATTAAAGACGGCTGTAAAAATAATAGATTAGTACTTGTGGGTGATTTCAACTTCCCCTATACTGACTGGATCATCCATAGTGTAAGGGCATGGATAGGATAAAATGTGTTCCTTTCACTGAATTCAAAATTTGCACTTCTTCTATCCTTATCTCACACTTTTTGTCTCTTCTGACCTACATGTAGCTATCTATCTATCTGACAAAAACAGCCTTTACCTGTATATAACTTGTCAACTGCCCGGCTTTGTCCTGACCCCTCCTCTGGATCAGTCTCTGTGATAAGATGGTTCTGTTGCCTGATAAGAGCTGATAAGAAATTAGCTCTGAATCTGGAGATACGTGTTTTTACACTTCTGCGCCTCTTGTCTGATGAGCGAGAGTAGAAGAGGGAGTGTCCGGGGTGAGACTTATCTTTCCGCCAGGGCAGCATGAAGTGGAATTGGAGTCAATGGAAGGGAGACTGGTTTGCATGATGGTTCGGGTTTCGTCCACAATCCTCTGCAACTTCTTGCGGTCTTGGATGGAACTGTTCCCAAACACGCTGTGATCTCCCTCAGCATCTGCTCCTCTAATTCACACCGAAAATATAGTCAACTAATTAATAAAAATAGACAGGTTATGATGTGAGGCTAATTGCATTTGCTGTTATTTACGAAATGCCACAGGAATTTCAGGCCCAGGCAGATGAGTAATTAAATGCAGAGGTGCAAATGTTACTGCTAGGATGCAACACTGTGTCATCAGCATCATGATGATAGCAATTCACTCTCTGGTGAGTCATTGAATGGTGTGAAGTTGCTGTACTTGGACAAACGAGGAAAGCAATTCACCACAGAAAATTATCAAATCCATTTTCATCTTAAGTAGTGTTCTAATGACAGGATATATGTTAATTGCTTTGTCAGCCTCATTGACAGTAAAAATCAGCCATTGCATGTCTGCAATATTAATCCATAATGTATTAATTGCTGAGCAAAAAAAAAATAACTGCTGGAGGAACTCAACGGGTCAAACAAATCAGTTGAGGGGAAATAGACAGATGATGTTACAGATTGCGACCCTTCCTGAGTCTGAAGAAGAATTCTGACCTTGAACATTATCTGTTCATTTCCTTCCATTGATGTAGCCTGATCCACTGAGTTCCTTCAACATGGGTAGGAAGAAAATGCAGATGCTGGTTTAAACCGAAGATAGACACAAAAACCGGACAGTGGGTATAAGAAGTGTCAGAGTACACTTAGGAAGGCAAACAGGAGGGTAAAAAGAAGACATGAAATTAAGCTGTCAGACAATGTAAAGGAAAATCTTAAGATATTCTAATGGTATATTGAGAGTGAAAGAATGGCTGAGCAATGAATAGCTCCTCTTAAAGATTAGTGAGAGGATGCTAAAATTAAAGGCTGTAAGCTTAATGTGAGAGTGGAGTGTAGTCTGTATCTGAAATGAGATTAGTGTAGTTTAGTTTAGTTAAGAGATACAGCATGGGAAAAGGCCCTTCGGTCCACGACACTTACACTATCCTACACACACTTGGGACAATTTACAATTATACAAAGCCAATTAACTTACAAACCTGTATGTCTTTGGAGTGTGGGAGGAAACCAGAGATCTCGGAGAAAACCCATGAAGCTCACGGGGAGCACATACATACTCTGTACAGAGAGCACCCGTAGTCAGGATTAAATCTGGGTCTCTGGTGCTGTAAGGCAGCAACTCTACCACTGGCCATCTTGCCATCCAGGGCCGCCAGAGGAAGCTATAGAAGCGGATACAATTATGACCTTTAAAATATATCTGGGCAGTTATATGGACAGGAACAATTTAGAGGACTATAGGCCAAAAGCAGGCAGCCCAAATGGCCCGTTTCATGCTGTACAGCTCCATGGCTCTGTTTAAACAATGTGAGGTAATGTCATTGTTGCGAAGGAATTATTGTAACCCACAATGAGTAAATCTGCATGGTATAACAACTGTGTCCTTGCCTGGTATCAGCGAGGAGGCTCCTTCACGTCATTTGCCTTAATTATATCTTCCGATCTTGTACATTACACAAAAAGAATCCCGGGAAAACAAGAATAAAGAAATATAACGTTGCAATTCATTTTTATATTTTGTAATTGTTCCATTTAAGAAATGGATCTAATAACACATTTCTCTCCTTATTTTGTTTGACAGTTCTGAGAAACTGCATGCACAAATTGGTTTTACTGGTTGTATCATGAAATGCGCAAGCATTACTCAGCTAATTTCTTCATGGGCCAAAAGTGACAAACAAGCCATCTTAAGCCAGCAGTTTGCATAAGATTAGCCATGCCAACATTTTCCTGATGCGGAATAGAATTATAAATGATTTCTGCCAGCAGCTGGCCAGATTATTCTAGATGAATTTGAACACAAATTCTGGTCCAATCTGAGTGAATGAAGTCATGTTACACATCACACTTCAATTTCTAGTCTTCTTCATTTCATTTTTCATTACGTTTATATAGTTTCAATGCAACTCTGTTATTGTTTGTGTGTCAAAAAAAAATGTGGGTTACTGATACAAAATTCCCGCTCTCCCAAAAAGCCCCAAGAAGATTTTGTGGAAGAAAGCATTACAAAATACTCTACAAGATGCCAACACTAGTAAACACTATTCAGACACTTGGGGGGGGGGGGGGGGGGGGGGGGTTCTACACATTTACACCATATTTGTTGATAGAACCTTAGCTGGAGTATTAATACAGTTTGGCATCACCAAATTTTACTTAGATGTCAACTCTACCTATCGGGAATCATGTTGGTGTACCAGTCAAGTCCAATTGTTTTTACTATTGAAACTACTAGAATTACTATTACCATCTCTTCCGTTAACTAAGTCTCTCAGTGACATCCTTCTGCAGCACTAACATCTGCAACACTAATCAATGGTGCAGAAAGGTTAGCATTTCACCTAAAAAACTTTCCTCCACTACTCACACTAGAAATTATTTTACTTCACCTCTCCTATCACAATCACTAAAGTCACCCGAATTGCCAAATTATTTGCTTATTCGCTTAATTCCCCATTCCTTCAGTTTGTAATGAAAGAAATGTTTGCTTGAAAATATGTTTGCCTTTTGTAATGTAATTCATGGATACAACAGAAAGTAACAAAACAGACCAGTCAACAAGTTCTGAGATCTTGTCACTGGTGAGGAATCCTGGTAAGTTCCTTCTTGACAACAACTTACATCTATTTCATGGTGCTAATAGTTCATGTAAAGAAATAATGCAGACTCGCTGACAACCAATTTTATCTCCCTCTTGGAAGCATTATTACAAACCTGTAAGTCCTAATCCTTTCCAGTCCTCCATCTTATACCAATGGTTGATATTACACTATGTCCATTATTGATCCAATGTCAATCCATATTAAGTATCTTGGGAGCGAGAGAATCAGGTCCTTAAATGTTTTCCCTTGATGAGAGGAATGCAATCTGATAAAACGATCTTTCGCCTGATACAAAACTATTCCTCTCCCCATTGATGCTGCTTGTCCTGATGAATATTCTCAACATTGCTTGCTTTAATTGTAGCAGCATTGTGCAGGTTGCAATGATTGAAGCATGTAAAGGTAGTTTGCCAGCTGTTGTAAATACTGAGAGAAGGCTATTTCCAGTTCAGTTCACTGAATCAAACTTAACAATGAAGCCTGATACAACCATTAACGGACAGAACCTCTTTGTTTCAAATGACATATTACAGCTTTCCAGGATCGATACTGATAATACAAATGCCATTTCCATTTACACTCCTTCAAGACTGATTTCTTGGTTTTTGCATTTTGTTTTTAACTTGCACAATCACCCTCTTAATTAACCCCTTTTTTTACCTCTTTGGCCTATTTACACATTTCCCTACTTTACATTCCTTCTTTCTCTGCATCGTTCAGGTTTATGTTTAGGTTTGTGATTGTTACATTTTCCGAGGTACAGTGAAATACTTTGTCTAACATGTTTAGTTTAGTTTAGTTTAGTTTATTGTCACGTGTAGCAAGGTAAAGTGAATAGCTTTTGTTGTGTGCTAAATCCGATATTCAAAGTCAAGTGCAATAGTTAAAGTGGAAGATACAGAGTGCAGAATATAGTTTGCAGCATTGTAGCACATTGTAGCACATCAGATTCTTAGACAAAGTCCAATGTCCTCAATGGGGTGGAGATGAATTGTACAGTACTATAGCTTATGGAAGAATCATTTACCAGTCTGATAATAATAATAATAATAATAATAATAAATAGTACATTTTATCTGTGGGCGCCTTTCAAAAGTCTCAAGGACATCTTACAGAAATTAACAAAATTAAAAAACATATAATCGGAATAAAATAAATAATAAAAACATCATCAATACACAAATTAAAGACAGAATTCGATCCAAAGACAAAAAATCAAAAACACAATGTGAAGAGAGAGCAGCGGCAGCCAAACCGCGCCAACCGTACACTCTCCCTTCCGACAGCCATCTTGGACACAAACTAAAATATTCACTTACACACAAAAATCATCCCCCCACAATGGTTACCACTGTGGGGGAAGGCACAATGTCCAGTCCCCATCTCCAGTTCTCCCAAAGTCAGGCCTATTGAGGCCTCCGCTATTGCCTCTACGGAGGCCCGATGTTTCTGGCCGTTCTGGCCGGGTGCTGTTGCCCCGGCGTCGGGAGAGTCCTCTCAGTGGCTGGGCCACCTGGAATGGCCGCTTCCTAACTGGAGACCGCAGCTTCAGAAGCCGACAAGGCCGCGCCGGTTTGGAGCTCCCAGGCTCCCAATGTTGAAGTTGGCGCCGCCCGCTCCGCTCCGCAGACCCGCAGCCCGGAGGTGATGAACTCGGCGGTCACAGCTCACCGGAGCTCCAGCGCGTCGATCCAGTGCGGCGACCCAGGCAAGGCATCGCCCGCTCTGCTCCACGATAGCGCTCCAGCGCTGTGCCGCCACTGAAGCTGAGGTGCTGGGCGGTCCCCGCCAGGAAACGGCGCTCCACGCCCGCTGGTAGGCCACGAAGACGGGTCGACGGGGCAGCCCGGAGAAAAAGCTGCCTCACCGACTAGGTAGGGACCTAGAAATATAATTATAATAGATAATAGAGGGGAAGCAGCTGTTCCTGAGTCTGGCAGTGCGCGCTTTCAAGCTTCTGGACTTCTTTGATTCATCTCTAAAAGTTCTGCAGTCTAATGGAAGATCATTGACCTGAATCATTAACCATTTCTTTCTCCTCAGATCCTCTAACAGTCCAAATGTTTCCGTTTTTTTTCAATTACAAATGTCAGGAGGGCTGACCTGTTTCTTTGGGGCATAACGTTACTTCAAGTCGAGGAATGAAAATCCCAGGAAACATCTGTAATGCAAATGCCTCCCAAAAGGACTCTGATCAACACAAGATTTGCATTGTTAAGATTGCATTCAACATAATGGCAGCCAGAAGCAAAATAACATTCCAAGACTTTGAATACAGTCTCTTCAGTACATTAAATGTTGTAGCAACTATCAATGCTGAGGAAAATGAATACATTCAAGGCCATTTCCGCTTGGACAATTATTATCCACAATGTCAAAAAATTTTGATTATTCAGTCAGCACCAGAGACCCCAGATGGCTTGTTTTGTGCATTTAAAATTGATAAAGGTAATCTTTTTAGACTTTAAAATGCAACTAAAGTGTGATTTGGGATAAAATAAAGCATAGTTTATTCAAATTGGAGAATTTAGTAATAAGAACGTTAATGTAAAATAAAATTTATATGGATATTGCTACTTTAAATGTAAAAATACATATCTGTATAAATTCTCTTGGAAATCTGCAAAGATTATTATATTTTTTTTAATATAATTTTGTAGGTTCTCACTGTAATCTCAAAGGTCCATAGAGTTGTACAGCATGGAAACAGGGCTTTCAACCAACCACATTGATGCTAACCATCATGTCCATGTATACTAATATCACTTTCCTAATTCCACACCCCTCTATGCTTTGTTCAATCAAGTTACTATCTAGATGCCTCTTAAATGGTGTTACTGTTCCTGCCTTCACCACCTCACCTGGCAGAGCATTTCAGACACCAACCTCGCTATGTCTGAAAAGTCTACCCCTCAAATCTCCGTATAACCTTTTCCCTTAACAGATCAGCCTATCCAATTTCTCCTGATAGATGAATTCCCCTTACAATGTAGGCAAGGTCCTTGTCAATCGTTTCCCTACATTCTCTAGCTTAATCACAACATTCCTGCAGTTTGCCAACCAGAACTGCATAGTAATATGCATTAGTGCGCCCTAGCTCAATGCATTGCCAATGTAAGCAAGGGTGCTATAATATGCCTTCTACATCACCCTGTTTACCTGTGTTGTCATTTCCAGGGAACTATGTACATACTCCAAGTTCTCTCTGTACCACAGCACTCACCCAGGTCCCGATATTCACATTTTATGTCCTTCTCTGGCATAACCTCCTGAACTGCATTACTTAGCTAAATTAAATCTACCATTCCTTTACTCACTTTCCCATTTAAACAATATCATGTTGTAATCTTAAACAGCCATCATCAGTGTCCACTATACCACCAATTTTGGTGGCATCTGCAAATCATTGAAAATTATGTCAAATATCTAATAACTCAGCACTGATTCCTGTGGCACACCATTTTGGTGTGACAGCACCTCAGACGCCACTTCAGCTACCACTGTACATTAACAGTCTTATGTGCTTACAAAATTATACTTTGTACATAGTGTACAAAATCATGAGAGGAAGAGATCAGGTAAACGCATTGAGTCTTTTGCCCAGAGTAAGAGAATCGTAACATGTTCCCGATGTTGGTGGAGTCCAGAACCAGGGGCCACAGTTTAAGAATAAGGGGTAAGCCATTTAGAACAGAGACTAGACTAAGTGGGACCCGTTGGGTCCCATTCTTACATGGGAGGCCTGGTCCCCCAAACGCATTATTCCACCATTCACCCATAGCTGCGCAGGCGTGGCTGACGGGTTCCCGTTGTGACGCTCCTGAAATCCCCCCTCACTTCCCCCCCCCCACTCCACCCCTTGCCCTTCCACCTTTCTGGGGGGCTAGTATAGGTGTTGTGGGCCGAAGGGGCTCATTTCCGGTGGGCTAATACAGACATTGTGGGCCGAATAGAGTTTTCCTGGGCTAGTCGTGTAGCTGGGGACAGGGGATGGGACTGCTTCAGGTGGGGGGCAGTGGGGGCGTTCTGTAGCCAGGGAAAGGGGAAGGGGGACGGCTTCAAGCAGGGGCCAGTGGGGGCGGGGGAGGAAGAGAGGGACAGCCTTAGTCTGTGGCCGGTTGGGGTGGGGGGGGGAGCGAGTGCTGTCGTGGCCTGCCGCTGTGTGGGGGGGGGGGGGGGGGAAGCGAGGGGAAGAGGGTGGGGGGTTGTAGGCGGGAGGGGGGGTGTGTGGCTTGTGGGCTCACTCACTCAGCATGGCTTGTGGCTCACTAAAGGGCCTGTCCCATGAACATGTGACTGCATGCGGCAAGCACAACCTAACGTGGTCGCTTGAGCCATACGGCCTCGCGGGGCTCGTCCCACTTCAATCGCCGGAGCCATATGGAGTTGTGCAGAGCTGGTCCCGACATCGCGCGGAGCTCCGAAAAACTGACACTGTTCAAAAATTCCGCGCCTACCGGCCCGCAGCCGCATTGAGGCTGTACGCACCATCTCGACGGGCGTATGCACCGTCTCGACACCGTACGCACTGTCTCAATGTTGTACGTAGTGTCTTGATGGCGTACCCCTAGCGCTAACTTCCTGTGGACTTCACTCGAACTTCACGTCAACTTGTACGGGATCACTCGACCTCTGTGCAGCCCCCGCTTCTGGTTTGGTCGTGCTCACCGCATGCAGTCGCATGCTCGTGGGACAGGCCCTGTACGGGGATCACTTGACCTCCGCACAGCCCCCGCTTCTGGTTTGGCCACGCTTGCCGGATGCAGTCGCATGCTCATGGGACAGGCCCTTAACTCACTCAGCTCGGCTTGTGGGCTCACTCACTCACTCAGCACGGCTTGTGGGCTCACTCAGCACGACTTGTGGACTCACTCAGCACGGCTCACGCACTCAGTCCCACCTCCAGGGCTTTATTCTCCTCTCCCCGGTAATTGACAGTGGGTGCCGGAAGGGGCATTACTTTCATGGTGACTGTCAGGCGAGAAGACCAATCTGCTGATCTCACAATTTTTTAAACATTATAACGTTTGTAATATTCCACTGATAGGAACAAAACTTGGTGCTCTTGGAGCAGACGAGAACGGTGAGTAAGGTGGCATAAAAATCCTAATGATGTAGGGTGCCATTTTTGCGCAAATTTAAACACTGGTTTTAGTAATTGTATAGATAGAAGATAGATAGAAGATAGAAGATGATGAAATACATTTGAACACAGAGAGTTGTGAGTCTGTGGAATTCTCTGCCTCAGAGGGCGGTGGAGGCCGATTCTCTGGATACATTCAAGAGAGAGTCAGATAGTGCTCTTAAAGATAGTGGAGTCAAGGGATATGGGGAGAAGGCAGGAACGGGGTACTGATTGTGGATGATCAGCCATGATCACATTGAATGGCGGTGCTGGCTCAAAGGGCCAAATAGTCTACTCCAGCACCTATTGTCTATTGTCTATTGTAAACCTGAGGACATATTGTAGGTTTAAGGTGAGAGGGGATAAGATTTTATAAGAACTTAAGGGGGTAACCTTTTCACACAAAGGGTGGTTGGGCAAGCTGCCAGAGGAGGTAGAAGTGGCAGGGACTATCCCAAGGTTTAACAGTTAGACATGTACATGGATAGGAAAGGTTTGAGGGATATGGACCAAACACACGCAAGTGGAACTAGTAGCTGGGATATGTTGGCCTGTGTGGGCAAGTTGGGCCATGGGGTCTGTTTCTACACTGTATCACTCTCTGACTATGATAGGTTTAGTGTTATGGGTCAAATGCGGGCAGGTAGGAGGAGTGTAGATGTGACATGTTGGTCAGCGTGGGAATGTTGTGCCAAAGCACCTGTTTCCAGGCTGTATGAGTTTCTGATAATACCCGTAGTCTACAAGAAACCAGGACTATTGATTATCACCATCACTATACACCAAAAAGCAATAATCAGCATTTGCACAAAAAAAGTAATAGCAAAAATGAGGTAGAATAAAGGGAGATATCATCTTTCAATTTGTACATAAAGTCATGTCCTTAAGAATGGAATATTTCAACTGAAGCAACATATACATGAATAATACAAAAGAAAGATAAAAATCAGCATTGGATCATTGTGGCCAGAAGGGTTCTATCCCATCCAAAATCCTCAACTAGATCAAATACCCTCCTTTTCAGATCATGAACACAAATAACAGGTCAGAAATGAATAAAAATAGTTGCATTTTAGAACTTACTAGATCAAGTGGGACCCGTTGGGTTCCTGTCACACGGGAGGCCTGGTCCCCCAACGCAACCCATTCCCCAACATATTATTACATATCAATGCATTTTGTTGTCTCTATACTGTACACTGACAATGACAATTAAAATTGAATCTGAATCTGAATCTACACCACCCACCCGTTCCTCCAACGCAACCCGTTCCCCCAACGCAATATTCCACCACTCACCCATTGCCCCCAAATGTGCAGGGTGGCTCATTTCCCCTTATTCACCCTCCTTGAATTTTGCTAAACTGACAGAATATAGAGCAGGAGAGTAAACACATTCCAGGAACATAATTATGATATTGCCTCATGATACAACAGTAAGTTACTTAGTATGAATAGTGGCTTCTCCTTGTCACTGTACTGTATTTACTTTACCACACTGAATATAAACGACCTTAAGTATTTGTTTTCTCAAAAATGACATGAGTTTTATATAGCTATTGGTCAAAAGTTCAATACAGTTGCTTCATATTAACTACCACAATTCACCACACACTGGCAAATGGTTCTAAAAGCCTCGGATGTATACAATCGTCAATTAAAATAATTCACGAGATGCAAGGGTTAAGGGATTGAATGGCAACCTGCTCATTAAAAAAGACGAACAACAGTTCTGCATTCTTCTTATTCTATCTTGGTTACATTGTGGACCCAAAAAAAAATAATTCTGATATTACTCCTTGCTGGGAGGTAATCGTCATCTGCTTAACACAGGATCATAAATTGTCCTGTGAAAACCCATTTGCCAACGTGCTATACCAGATCACGCTGACTTTTATTGAAAGCGTCTGTTCAGAATTGCTACTGTTCAGCTGTTGAACAGAAGCTAGACAGTAAATATGTACTATGAGGCACAGAATTCTGGGAAATTGCCACATTTCGGGAGCCAAGACATTTAAAAATTATTAAAGTCAATTACAGTTTTTTTTTAAAATAAGAAGAAACAGCCAAAGCTGGTTTACACAAAATGCTGGGATAACTGACCGGGTCAGGCCGCATCTCTGGAGAAAATAGATAGGATTTTTTTAAATTGTTGGTGAGGCTTCTTCTCTATATTTTCTTTCTGGGCTTTCAAGTAAGGCTTGAGCACTGTATTACCCTTATCCAGATACTACCTCATGTGCTGCACAGTTAGAGGGTCATCAAGTAATATAAATAAGGAACTACAGATGCTGGTTTACAAAAAAAAACATACGAAGACCAGCTGAAGATGGGTCACAATGCAAAACATCACCTATCCATCTTCTCCAGTGATGCTGTCCGACCCATTGGCTTACTCCACAATTTTGTGTCCTTTTTTCAGAGAGTCATCAAGATAGGTGTTTTGCATCTGATCCTAGTGGGTGCATGAATGGTGGGACTGTTCCCATAATTCTGCATGGACTAAGAGGGTAAGGAGAGGGATTTGGTGCCAGCTCAAGCCAGTCTAAAAAAATATATATTTTTAATGCAGGAAGGAACTACAGATGCTGGTTTACACCGAAGATAGACACAAAATAAATTAACATTAGCAAATTTGCAGATGACACAAAGCTGGATGGCATTGTGAACTCCGAGGAGGATGCTATGAGAATGCAGGGTTTGGACAGGTTGGGTGAGTGGGTAGATGCATGGCAGATGCAGTTTAATGTGGATAATTGTGAGGTTATCCACTTTGGTAGCAAAAACAGGAAGGCAGCTTATTATCTAAATGGTGTTGTTGGGAAAAGGGGAAGTACAACGGGATCTGGGGGTCCTTGGTCATCAGTCACTGAAAGTAAGCATACACGTCCAGCAGGCAGTGAAGAAAGCGAATGGCATGTTGGCCTTCATAACAAGAGAAGTTGAGTATAGGAGGAAAGAGGTCCTTCTGCAGTTGTACAGGGTCCTAGTGCGACCTCACCTGGAGTATTGTGTGCAGTTTTGGTCCGCAAATTTGAGGAAGAACATTCTTGCTATTGAGGGAGTGCAGCATAGATTCACAAGGTTAATTTCCAGGATGGCAGGACTGCCATATGCTGAGAGAATGGAGCGGCTGGGCTTGTATACTCTGGAGTTTAGAAGGATGAGTGGATATCTTATTGAAACATATAAGATTATTAAGGGTTTGGACATGCTAGAGGCAGGAAACATGTCCCCGATGTTGGGGGAGTCCAGAACCAGGGCCACATTTTTAAGAATAAGGAGTAATCCATTTAGAAGAGAAATGATGAAACACTTTTTCACACAGAGAGTTGTGACTCTGTGGAATTCTCTGCCTCAGAGGGAGGTGGAGGCCGGTTCTCTGGATACTTTCAAGAGAGAGCTAGATAGAGCTCTTAAAGATTACGGAATCAGGGCATATGGGGAGAAGGCAGGATCGGGGTACTAATTGTGGATGAACAGATCACATAGAATGGCGGTGCTGGCTCGAAGGGCTGAATGTCCTATTCCCACACATATTGTCTATTGTCTAAAATGCTGGGGTAACTCAGCGGGGGCAGGCAGCATCTCTGGAAAGAAGGAATGGGTGACCTTTCAGGTCGAGACCCTTCAGAAGGGTCTCGACCCGTAACATCAACCGTTTCTTCTATCCAGAGATGCTGCCTGTCCCACTGAGTTACTCCAGCATTGTGTGTCTATCTGCAAAGAAATGTTTTTGTTTTGTAAAAAACAGACCTTTATTTAGCTTGTTGATGTTTTTTTGACGCTCTATTGTTTGATCGTCCTGACATCTAAATGGGCACACTTCTAATCTATGAATTTATATAAATGTATTCAGTTTCCATAAATACGTGGTTTTAATATATTTTGTCACACTCTCTTGCACATTGATGCTTACATGACTGACACGTATGTGAACACACCCAGGAGGACTGCTAAAGTCTTCAATTAATTACCCTGAAACATCCAATTGTTTTTTTATGTAAGAGTAACCAGCCCCTGCTACTGAGATTCTGTCTGGCTGAGATGAATTTAAATACTGCAGTAATATTTGTTAAGAATATACCAACCAGTTAAATGATGGTGATAATGCCAAGGAATGTTATTCTGTTAAAAAAATATTCTATTCTTCTAAAACACTTGAAGTCATGCATCATGAGAAACTCATTGTAATGCAAAATGAATGGAATGTAAGAAATGTACAATTGAATTGTAGTTACAGTATTATTACATATGTTAAGAATAACAGTCTATTGAATACACTTGACTCGAACTACAATAAAGGCACTATACAAATGTGGGTTGTTGACAGCTATCAGTGAGAAACAGATTCATGCAAGACAATTATATTCCCTTCAATGTCTTATTTCTATCATTATACATTCAATGAGTTAGACAGTACATAAATGATCATACTACGATAAGAATTTCTGCTTACTCCAAGTCAATTTACCTGAACAGAGAGGTTTAATGATGGTGGAATACAGTATTTACTTAGTTTATGTCAATATGTTTCGGTGGATAGTTGCAGCTTGTTTCACTTTCCATCACACAGTGATGGGGAAGGGGCACCCTTTGATCCCAATGAAGTGATGTTTGTAAATCTGTACATGTGGATATCTGATCAGGCCTGCGACGGGCTTTAAACTATATGTGTTACCTTTTGAATGTCAAAGATATTTTGAAACATATAAAACCTTTGGTCTGAAAAGTAACAAAGTAGGAGGTGAAGCTTTACCCAGTAGCCAAAGCTTTCAGAGATTCAAAGTAAGATTAGCAAATTTGCAGATGACACAAAGCTGGGTGGCAGTGTGAACTGTGAGGAAGATGCTATGAGAATGCAGGGTGACTTGGACAGGTTGGGGGAGTGGGCAGAGGCATGGCAGATGAAGTTTAATGTGGATAAATGGGAGGTTATCCACTTTGGTATCAATAACAGGAAGGCAGATTACTATCTAAATGGCGTCAAGTTGGGAAAAGGGGAAGTACAATGGTATCTGGGGGTCTTTGTACATCAGTCTATGAAAGTAAGCATGCAGGTATGCAGGCAGTGAAGAAAGCGAATGGCATGTTGGCCTTTATAACAAGAGGAATCAAATATAGGATCAAAGAGGTCCTTCTGCAGTGTACAGAGCCCTAGTGAGACCACACCTGGAGTATTGTGTGCAGTTTTGATCCCTTAATTTAAGGACATTCTTGTTATTGAGGGAGTGCAGCATAGGTTTACAAGGTTAATTCCCGGGATGGTGGAACTGTCATATGCTGAGAGAATGGAGCTGCTGGGCTTGTACACTCTGGAGTTCAGAAGGATGAGAGGATATCTCATTGATACATATAAGATTGTTAATGGTTTGGACACGCTAGAGGCAGGAAACATGTTCCCGATGTTGGGGGAGTCCAGAACCAGGGGCCACAGTTTAAGAATAAAGAGTAAGCCATTTAGAACGGAGACGAGGAAACACTTTTTGTCACAGAGAGTGGTGAGTCTGTGGAATTCTCTGCCTCAGAAGGCGGTGGAGGCATGTTCTCTGGATGCTTTCAAGAGAGAGCTAGATAGGGCTCTTAAAAATAGTGGAGTCAAGGGATTTGGGGAGAAGGCAGGAACGGGGTATTGATTGGGGATGATCAGCCATGATCACATTGAATGGCGGTGCTGGCTTGAAGGGCCGAATGGCCTACTCCTGCTACTATTGTCTATTGTCTATTGTCTATGGGGCAGCACAGCGGTGCAGTGGTAGAGTTGCTACCTTACAGTGCCAGAGACCCGGGTTCGATCCTGACTGCGTGTTGTCTATACGGATTTCTATGTTATCCCTGTGACTCCATAGGTTTTCTCCGGATGCTCAGATTTCCCCCCAGTGCTCTGATTTCTTCCAATACTCCAAAGGTGCACAGGTTTGTCGGTTAATTGACTTCTGTAAATTGTAAATTGTCCCTAGTGTCTAGGGAAGTGCTAGTGTATGGGGTGAATGGCGTTTGGATGTCATGGACTCAGGGTGGGGGGGGGGGGGGCTGAAGACCCTGTTTCTATGCCGTATCTCTAAAGTCTTTCAGAGATGTTTTTATTCGCTGGAGTGAAGGCATTGAAGGTTGGTAGCTACAAAGCTCCACAGAAAGTCCTGCTTCGGCTATTCAGCTGGAGTCTGAAACATAGAAACATAGAAACATAGAAACATAGAAATTAGGTGCAGGAGTAGGCCATTCGGCCCTTCGAGCCTGCACCGCCATTCAATATGATCATGGCTGATCATCCAACTCAGTATCCCGTACCTGCCTTCTCTCCATACCCCCTGATCCCCTTAGCCACAAGGGCCTCATCTAACTCCCTCTTAAATATAGCCAATGAACTGGCCTCAACTACCCTCTGTGGCAGAGAGTTCCACAGATTCACCACTCTCTGTGTGAAAAAAGTTCTTCTCATCTCGGTTTTAAAGGATTTCCCCCTTATCCTTAAGCTGTGACCCCTTGTCCTGGACTTCCCTAACATCGGGAACAATCTTCCTGCATCTAGCCTGTCCAACCCCTTAAGAATTTTGTAAGTTTCTATAAGATCCCCTCTCAATCTCCTAAATTCTAGAGAGTATAAACCAAGTCTATCCAGTCTTTCTTCATAAGACAGTCCTGACATCCCAGGAATCAGTCTGGTGAACCGTCTCCGCACTCCCTCTATGGCAATAATGTCCTTCCTCAGATTTGGAGACCAAAACTGTAGGCAATACTCCAGGTGTGGTCTCACCAAGACCCTGTACAACTGCAGTAGAACCTCCCTGCTCCTATACTCAAATCCTTTTGCAATGAAAGCTAACATACCATTCGCTTTCTTTACTGCCTGCTGCACCTGCATGCCTACCTTCAATGACTGGTGTACCATGACACCCAGGTCTCGCTGCATCTCCCCCTTTCCCAATCGGCCACCATTTAGATAATAGTCTGCTTTCCCGTTTTTGCCACCAAAATGGATAACCTCACATTTATCCACATTATACTGCATCTGCCAAACATTTGCCCACTCACCCAGCCTATCCAAGTCACCTTGCAGTCTCGTAGCATCCTCCTCACAGCTAACACTGCCCCCCAGCTTAGTGTCATCCGCAAACTTGGAGATATTGCCTTTGATTCCCTCATCCAGATCATTAATATATATTGTAAATAGCTGGGGTCCCAGCACTGAGCCTTGCGGTACCCCACTAGTCACTACCTGCCATTGTGAAAAGGACCCGTTTACTCCTACTCTTTGCTTCCTGTTTGCCAGCCAGTTCTCTATCCACATCAATACTGAACCCCCAATGCCTTGTGCTTTAAGTTTGTATACTAATCTCTTATGTGGGACCTTGTCGAAAGCCTTCTGGAAGTCCAGATACACCACATCCACTGGTTCTACCCTATCCACGCTACTAGTTACATCCTCGAAAAATTCTATAAGATTCGTCAGACATGATTTACCTTTCGTAAATCCATGCTGACTTTGTCCAATGATTTCACCACTTTCCAAATGTGCTGCTATCCCATCTTTAATAACTGACTCTAGCAGTTTCCCCACTACCGATGTTAGACTAACTGGTCTGTAATTCCCCATTTTCTCTCTCCCTCCCTTCTTAAAAAGTGGGGTTACGTTTGCTACCCGCCAATCTTCAGGAACTACTCCAGAATCTAAAAAGTTTTGAAAGATTATTACTAATGCATCCACTATTTCTGGAGCTACTTCCTTAAGTACTCTGGGATGCAGCCTATCTGGCCCTGGGGATTTATCGGCCTTTAATCCATTCAATTTACCCAACACCACTTCCCGGCTAACCTGGATTTCACTCAATTTCTCCAACTCCTTTGACCCGCGGTCCCCTGCTATTTCCGGCAAATTATTTATGTCTTCCTTAGTGAAGACGGAACCAAAGTAGTTATTCAATTGGTCCGCCATATCCTTGTTCCCCATGATCAACTCACCTGTTTCTGACTGCAAGGGACCTACATTTGTTTTAACATGTCATGTTAACCAAACAGACCTTGACTGGGGAAGTACAAGGAATGGGGAGATCCAAGCAATGACTGTGTGCAACAATAACACTTGGCCCATAGGTTTTCAGGGTAATGCTATAAAATGACAAAGCTTGTGAAACCGCACACATGCCCACAGAAGATAATAGTCAACAATGAATAATGCATTATGGTTAGGATATTTTTTTTACCCCTGCTCTGTTTCTTTGTTTTAACCGGTCAGGTCCACTTCTTTTGCAGGCCAGTTACTCTTGTTTCTGGCATTTGTTTAATCTGCTGCTAACGTTGTCAGCATCTCTTCTGATCTGCTAATGTTTTTGGGCCTCTTGTCCGATAATAGTCAACAAAGAAGAATGCGTTAGGGTTAGGGTTAGGGTTAAAAACAGTAAACAGTAATCCACTTCACATTAGAGAAGTAGAAATTGATCAAACGACTCTGTATAAAATCCCACATGAATGGAAACAAATTTGGATTCTTAGTAGTTAGAGGACAGAGCAATTGAGTTACATATGAGTTACAATGGTTAGGAAAATAAAAATTGCCAGCAACTGTGATTTTAAACCCTGCGTTCGTGGTTTAAGTATGCACACACGATCTGATGGAAATACAATCCCTGACCGTGGGAATAGAAGGTGCCAGGAACACACAGCAGGCTGAATAAAAGCCTGTAGAGAAAATTATAGGGTTAACATTTCAGGTCAATAAAGGAAGACTTTAGAAACAAATGACCTTTAAACAATTCCCAACTGCTGAATAACAGGAGACATTCATGGGGCAAGGGCAGGATGGACCCACGGAGGAGTTAGCTGATGATGGGAAATCAGATGAGGGTCAGGGATGATGAAAGGCAAGGGACACATTTGCCTAAGGCAAAACCACAATTTAAATCTAACATACACCAGCTTTGATGCACAGAAATCAATTTGAAAATGAAGCTCTTTATCTCACCATCAAAACTGACTGGCGTTCTCAATATTTTATGTTTTATTCTCCAGTCTCCACACTTTTATCTTCCCTTCACTGACTTAGGCTCCATGTATTAAAGAAATTGAGTTTGTTCTCAATCTAATTCCCAGAAGATGCACAGAAAACCCCCACCTCCAGCAAGTGTTAATTGATTTAATTCAGCATTAATAAACACATAGTCTCAACCATTGAGGTCAGGTGGTAAAGAGGTTAATCTGAGTTCAAGGTTCAACTGCACAACAGCACCACTGGGACAAATAGGGAGTTTTAATCGTCATCTAGGGCACGTGGATTGTGAATTGAGATGCCTGTATGCTAACAAAGCAAGATGCTTGTTACAATTCATCACAAATATTCATTACATTGTGAACTGAAATTGCTCTGCCACATAGCTGACATCTTTTCAGCCTGCCTGTGAACACGGATAAAGCAATACAAATAAATGGCCTACCCTAATTTGCATTGCTATTTAAGGCATGCCAGTGTGGTGTCTGCTTCTGCCAGCGCTATGTTGCAGTTCTACACAAACAAAGCCCTGAAGCAAGCACTCTAGTTTGAGCTCCATTACAGCAAGCAATTTCAAGAACATCTTTGGCCTCCGTGGATAAATGTAACTCAGAAATCCCTGGCCCATGACCATACAAAGTGGTAAAGAAACATCCTTGAATCGTGTCTGCCTGACGAGAGCACAAGGAGACTAATACAAACAGAGCATTGAATCCATGATAATTCAATCAACCCCATTGCCTCTCTGATCAAAGTTTGTCAGTTCTTCCTGTAACTTAGCCATGGTCGGCAAAAGAATGTAAGAAAATGGGGCGGCGCAGTGGTACAGCAATAGAGTTGCTGCCTTACAGCGTTAGAGATCCTGTCCATGAGACAAGGTTCGATCCTGACTACGGGTACTGTCTGTGTGGAGTTTGTTTGTTCTCCCTGTGACCACATGGGTTTCTTCGGGTGCTCCAGTTTCCTCCCACACTAATGCAAAGCAATGAACCCATGATAATCTCCCCATCGACGTACAGGTTTGTAAATTAATTAGCTTTTGTAAAGTGTAAATTGTCCCTAGTGTATAGAATAATGCTAGTATAGGGTGTGATTGCTGGTCCACGTGGACTCAGTGAGGACCAGTTTCCATGCTGTATATCTAAAGTCTAAATTCTAAAAAAATCCTAATCCACCATTTAATATAATCACGGCTGATCTCTATTGGCTTCTCCGCCTGCCATGACATTTCTCTACATCCTTCTATTCCTTAGATCAATCAAATATTTATCCACCTCCACTTCAAATACTTCTAATCATCCAGCTTCCACCTCACACTGGGGCAACAGTAATTTCTACATAACACAGATTTAAATTACCAGCTGCTGATCTCAAGGTTATGTCCCTTTATTTGTGACTCTCCCACTAGTGAAAACACGTACCTTGTCAAGCCACCGAAGAACCTTATATGTTTGAATAAAGCCACCAGTCATTCTTCAAAGTTCCAAGCGATACAGGCCCAAACTATTTAGTCATGCTTAATAGGACTCTCTCATCCCAGCAAGACAAAGGAGATAGTGATCAACTTCTGACTGCAAAGCGGTACACATACCACACTTTGCATTAATGGCACCGAAGTAGAGATGGTTGAAAACATTAAATTCCTAGGAGTAAATATCACCAACAACTTCTCATGGAACACCCTATTGAAACAACGACCAAGAAACACCCAAACTTCAGTGGAAGCCTTAGGACATTCGGTATGTCCCCAACAACTCTCACCAACTTCTGCAGTTGCACCGCAGAAAACAGTTTATGGAGATGCATCAATAGTAATCGATAGTAATCATGTAATGCTTTTCTACTGACTGGTTACCATGCAAAAAGAGCTTTTCATTGTACCTTGGCACACGTGACAATAAACTAAACTGAACTAAACTAGCCTGGTAAATCTCCTTTGTCCTGCCTCCAATGTGAGTAATTTTGTTTTTAGGTAAAGGAACCAAAAATGCACACAACATTCCAGATGAGACCTCACCAACACTTCGTAAAATTGCAGCCAAACTTTCAAACACTTTGAAATGAAGGCCAAAAGGGGATTTCAGATTTGTTGAATCTGCCTGCTAGCTTATTGTGATTCATGCACTAGGATATCTCAATCCCTCTATATTTCACTCATTTTGTCTTCCTTCTTTAGATAATGTTGTCTTTTGAACCTCACACTTGCCCACATTAAACCCCAATTGCCAAACGTTTGCGCATTCACTCAATGTATCCATATTACATTGCAGCATCACAGTATCCTAATCACAACATGTATTTTCTACCTTTTTGTTGTAGTTTGTACTGTATAATCCCAGTTTTCAATTGAAGATTATCTTATACATCCTTTCTTGACCATGGACTGTGCCTCTTTCTTATGAAATCCTTTTTTTTAATTGGAATAAACTCTTGCTAAGCATTATTGAACAGCTGTTTGAATATTTGCCATTGTTCTTCTATTAACCTGTCTCTTACCTTGATTATCTATTCCACCTCAAATAAATCATCCCATAAACCATTATAATTGCCCATATTTGAATTGAAGACATTGGTTATGAATCTGTGCTATTTATCTCCTCCAATCTGAAGAAGGGTCTCGACCAGACATATCACCTACTCCTTTTCTCCAAAGATGCTGCCTAACCCACGAAGATACACCAACATTTTGTGTCTATATTCTGTTCATCCTGAAACGATATTGTGGTCACTATCTATCAGGGGATCTTTAACCATAACATTCCTTGTTAATACTTCCTCATTACACATGACCAAATCTAAAATATTCTGTTCCCAGGTATGGTCTGCAATGTACTGGTCTAAAAACCAATTTCTGTGTATTCAACAAAATCTCCCTCTATCACACACTTACAGTAGCAGTTTGGTTTTGTCCAAATAACATGTAGATTAAAATCTCCCATAATTTGAGCTCCCTTTCAACATGTCCTTAATATTTCCACACTTATGTTCTGACCTATTGTGAAGTCATATTGGAGCGGTCTAGACTCCTGCATGCTGTTTGTGAAAATGTCGCCTCTCCTTGTCTGCAGAGAACAGTAGCGATTCCCCTAAATTCCTCTTTCTCCCATCACAGGCATGACTCCCTGTGCCTTAGTGTATTGGACAGTTTCACATTATCACATCACCACACCCTCATCCAGACAAGGAGCAAGAACTTTATATCAGTTGGGCAAGAGTAAGACCAACCTTCTCTGGATCCCTCTTCTTGCCTCTTCTGCAGGGACACCTTTGGGTCCATGATCATTTGCCAATTTACAGATAGTTAATCTAATGATGTAACTGCCTCCTGAAATCCCGTGTCGAAGTAATTCTCCCCCTCGCACACATGTTGCGGTGTATGGAGCTTTGATATGGAGCAATGGTTCACAAGAGCAGCACAGTGGTGCAAAAGGGCAGCACAGTGGCACAGCAGAAGAGTTGCTGCCTTACAGCATCAGAGACCCAGGTATAATCCTAATCTAGGGTGCTGTCTGTACTTAGTTTGCACGTTATCTCTGTGACCGCGTGTGTTTCCACTGGGGGCTCCGGTTTCCTCCCACACCCCAAAGACTTGCGGGATTTAGTAGGGTTTTAGCATCTGTAAATTGCCCGTAGTGTGTTGGATAGAACTAGTGTACGGGGTTCCCACCAGGGGCACCGTACGATTGGCAGCCCGCGCCAACAGTCTGTCTGTTTTTTCGTGTTTTTTTTGTTACTTTTAGTGTTTTTTAAAAGTTTGTGTAAATGTTCTCTGGTCTGTTTTACGTGAGAGATGGGGGACGGGGTCAGGGGAAACTGTTTTTTCTCACCTTGCCGGAGACGCAATTGTTTTGCGGGTTGTATCTCCGGTCACTCTGTGGCCTAACATCATGGAGCTGGATGCCTCGCTCGGGACTGACTTTGGGCATGGACTTACCATCAGGGCCGATTCCTTGCCTGGGATCGAACCGCCTGTGGATATTACCATCAAGGGCTTGCCATCTCAGGAGAGACCAAATAAGCAGCTCTGGAAGCCACATAACGTTCAAGCAGCCCCGACCCGGGGTCAGATCACCCGGCGCAGGGGAGCTGAGATCCCCACCCCTCTCCCCCCTCCCCCCCGATGCAGGACCTAATCGCCCCTACGAAGAGGCCCATCAACTGGAGGCTCGAGGTCACCAACCACTAGAGGACAAAGAAGGGAAGAGATTGAACTTTTTTTCGCCATCCATCACAGTGAGGGATGTGGAGGAGTCACTGTGATGGATGTTTATGTTAAAATGTGTTTTGTGTGTTCTCTTGCTTTTTATTAGTATGGCTGTACGGCAAATCAAATTCCTCGTATGTTGCAGAATCAAATACACAGGACAAGATGTTAAGAAGTCCCTTGTGCCAATAGGTGGGGAGCATTTCACAACATTTGTTGATTGTTGAGAGTGGTAGATGCTCAACATCGGTGGGGGGCGGGGGGGATACGTATATCTTGGCCTGTGTAACCTTCAGGAAAGTTGGGCACAGGACACATCATCACTAGTGGGCCCTTGCATCACTGGGTGTTTCGGCCTTTTAACACTATACACCCTCCACAAGGGCGGCCCGCTGCAGGATGATCAGCCCTCAGCGGGTGTCCCGTGTCAAACCGTCCCAAAGATTCACCCTGACGTACTTGGGGCCCAGCATGGGTCTTTCCGCTTGAGCCAAATCCACCGGCTGCTTCTTTCAGCCGCCTCTGAGAGTGATCTTATGGTCTTCCGCAGAGCCTGACCGTGGATTCCAAGCTCCTTCAGCAGTCTGATGGTAGATGACGCAACAAATCCTCTGCATCCCACTTCAGCTGGATAGACTTTGGTGTTCCAGCCACACTGCGTTGGCTCTGCTGCAAGCTCTGCGTAGCGCAGCTTCTTACGCTCATAGGCCTCCTCAACAGAGTTGTGAGCTCTATGATGTAAACAGTCTTCTGTGAAGGGGACCAGAACACCAAGTCTGGCCTGAGGTTGGTGGAAGCAATTTCAGGTGGAAAAATTAGTTGTCGGCCGATGTCCGCCAGCATCCTCCAGTCATGGGCCCTGCACAGGTTTCCTTCTTCTGATCTGGTGGAAGGATGTTTAGATGTTTTCTGTCCTTCTCGGACAAAGGTTGTTGCCCTTAGGGGGGGAGGAGGGTTGCTTGCTCTCGGAGGCAAGGAGTTGGTCACACACCGCCTGTTCTCAAGGACTGATACCAGGCTTTTTAGTACCTGATTATGCCGCCACGTATATCTCCCTTGCGTGAGGCAGGTCTTGCAGCCTACCATGATGTATTTGAAGGTCGCTGTAGTTGGGCAGAGGGCACAGGTTGAATCCTCACCGTACCACTGATGGAGGTTCTTTGGTGATGGAAGCCCGTCATATGTCGCTCTGATGATGAAGCTGATCTTGCTTGCTTCCATTTCCCATAGTTCTTTCCAGCTGATCTTCCTCCACTCCACACCTTCCCACTGCATCCATTGCCCCTGTTTGGCAAGAGAGACCGCCTTTGCACTTCTTGCGGCCTCCTCCTGTTGCCGCACCTCCTCGACCACCAATGTCCTCCGCTCTGATGTTGTGGCCTTTCGCCAAGTTGGTTTACTTGTTGTAAGGCCAAAGCCTCCTCTTCCCTGCTGGACTTTCCCCACGATGTCTTTGTGCCTCAGGGCTGATGAAGCTTGCTGTACTGCATCAGATGGTGTCCACTTCCGGCCAGTTACTAGGGGCGGCGCAACAGCACTGATGGTCTTGTCTCTAGAGTCCCTCAGTGTCATCTGGAGTCTTACTTTAGAACACTTGTATTCCTCTGTTAGACTAGTGAGAGGTAGTTCCAGGACCCCTTTGCCATATAGGCCGATGTTAGTTAGACATCGTGGGATCCCGAGCCATTTCTTCGCGTATGAAGTTATGGTTCGCTCCATCTTCTCCACAGTTGTTATTGGGGCTTCATAAATGGTCAATGGCCACATTGTCCGAGGAAGGAGTCCAAACTGTAGGCACCAGAGCTTCAGTTTCCCAGGCAGTAGGGTCTGATTGATGTTCTCCAGGCCGTTGACAATTTCTTGCCTTAGTTGTTGCACCTGCTCTTTGTCCTTGAGACTTGCATTGTACCATCTGCCCAGGCTTTTAACTGGCTGCTCAGACACTGTTGGTATTGGGTCGTCACCGATACAGAACCTTGTGTCTCTAAGCACCCCCTTGACTATGGAGATGCTTTGAGATTTACTTGGTTTGATTTTCATTCGGGCCCACTTGATGTTCTCCTGCAGCTTTCCAAGTAGCCGCTTGGTGCATGCTGCGGTAGTGGTTAGTGTTTCTCATGTCATCCATGTATGCCCTGATGTGTGGCAGACAGAGCCCAGCCCTTGTTCGTTCACCGCCCACCACCCATTTTGAGGCCCTGATGATGACTTCCATGGCCATTGTAAAGGCCAAGGGTGAGACTGTGCAGCCTGCCATGATGCCTACTTCCAAGCGCTGCCATGTTGTACTGAAGTCAGCTGTTGTGAAGCACAACTGCAGGTCTTGGAAATAGTTCTTGACCAGTTCTTGACCATGAGCTCTGGTACATGGAAAAAGGCAAAAGATTGCCAAAGGAGTTCATGGGGAACTGAACCAAATGCATTGGCCAGGTTGAGGAAGATCACATGTAGGTCTCTCTTGTCCTTCTTAGCTGTTTGGATCTGGTGCCAGATCATGCTTATATGCTCCAAGCAGCCCGAAAATCCTGGAATTCCTGCTTTCTGTACAGATGTATCAATGTACTTGTTTGTTACCAGATAGGTGGACAGCCTTTGTGATACATAGAAACATAGAAACATAGAAATTAGGTGCAGGAGTAGGCCATTCGGCCCTTCGAGCCTGCACCGCCATTCAATATGATCATGGCTGATCATCCAACTCAGTATCCCGTACCTGCCTTCTCTCCATACCCCCTGATCCCCTTACAAGGGCCACATCTAACTCCCTCTTAAATATAGCCATGAAGTGGCCTCAATGCTGAAAAAGATTTTTCCCTCGACGTTGAGGAGACATATTGGCCAGAATTGGCTGATGTCTGACGCATCCTTTTCTTTAAGTATTAGCACACCGCCGGCCCTTCGCCATGCCTTAGGTATTGTTTGCTTCTTCCACACCACCCTCATGAGCTTCCATAGAAAGCGTAACACATCCGGTGCGTTCTTGTAGAGCTTGCATGGTACTCTGTTTGGCCCCGGAGTTGATGCTGCTCTAGCTCGCCGGTCAGTGTTCTCTACCTCTTTCCATCTCGGTGGGCTGGTGTCCAGGTTGAATTCAGGTGGTTGAATAGGCGGGATGTCATGAGGGATGACTAACTGCTCAAAGCATACTTGGCTAATAAAGTATCATTGTATTGTATTGTTATCCCTCATCGGCGTGGGCTGAAGGGCCTTTTTTCACACTGCAGTCAAAAGTCTACAATCCAGCACTTGCTGCCGATATAGACACTGATTATCACAATGGGGTCCAGCAGTTGTTACATTTTGCAACTACAACACATCATCTGCCCAGCCATCTGTTCTCATTAATTAGTTATATTTCTTAGTTGAATCAGTTTACATTATCTTTTGCCACATTAGGAGTGCAGATCATGCTCAGACTAATGTCCCCTGAATTTAAACTTTTGACAATTAGAATGAGCATAAATAAAAAACACCCAGCAATCATTTACCTAGTTACCACTATCAGCTGAATGATACTGATCATAGACACAAGATGCTGAAGTAACTCAGTGGGACAGGTGGAATCTATGGAGAAAAGGAATAGGAGACATTTCGGGTCGAGACCCTTCTTCAGACTGAGAGTCAGGGGAGAGGGAAAGTAGAGGTATGAAAAGGTTCAGAACAAATCAGAGCCGACACCGACAACCAAGGAAAGGTGGAGAAAGAAAGTTGACAGCTGATCATTCTGCCTGTCTCCTACTGCTGCGATGCACTGTATGAAAACTACACGGCCGGTCTCTTTGGAAGTACATTCTCCCAAATCCCCTTCCCTCATCTGCCACTTCTGCTGAGAGAAGGGCCAGAGACATCCTAAATCCCAAAGGACAAGGGTTGATTGCTGCTATCTCAATGCCAGAAAATGAACGTAAGTTCGGATCTGCTAGGTACATTCACCCACATCTCAGATGACCTCAGGATCACATCATGTTCATGCCATAATTCATATATGGCAACCAGTTTGCCACATATTTTCAATATTGTTTATGTGCTGAACCTTTAGTGGTTCCTGGTGCCGGTCCCCACATTGGCAGCTAGCAAATCTTGAAGGACAGAAAATATTTTTTGAAACCTCATTGAACTCCATCACTGATTTTTTTTTTAGAAATGACATGTTGGAAAATTGAAATGAAAATGCTGGAAACATTCAGCATGTCAGGCAGCATACTGTAGGTGAAAAGAGAAATAGTTAACATCTCATGTTAAAGACCTTTCATCTCAGCTGATAAATGTTGATGTAATCTCATGGGCCTGGGGATGAACCGTCTATTTCCCTCACCGCAGGTACTGTCTGAGCTGTGGAGTGTTTCCAGCATTTTCAACTTTTATTTCTGGATTCAGGCTGGTGACTGGTCAGAATTATTTCACACTTCTTAACCGCGGCAATTAATTAAAGTGTTTTAAAGACTCGAGCAATAAAACGCCAGAGATTTTTACCCTCTGATTGGAAAGGAAGAAAGAAACTTGCATGGGATGTTGTAAGCAAGTGTCATTTGCTGGTCATCAGGGAAAGGCATCCAGATGGCCCTGAAATGTTGCCTATCCATTTGCTCCATAGACCCTGAGTTCCACCAGTACTTGGTGTTTCTAAGTCTTTCAACATATGCAAGGTGCCAATGTGGGGCCTGGCACCAGGAAAAAAGCCCACTTGGTGAAATTTTAATGTATGCCTGTAAATTGATGAAGGTGCTTCTGGCAGGAGATCGATCGTACAAGTAAAGCCACGGTCATTTGTATTGAAGATATTTTTATCCGAAAACTAAAACAGAGGCTGCACAAAGATCGAAACATCACGTCCATTCCTTCCATAGATGCTGAGTTCCACCAGTACTTGTTGTCTTGTGGAGATAGAAAACATTTTCTTTGAGGGAAAGGTGTAGGGGACGTGCTCCAGATTATTTTCTGAAAGGAAATAGGTTGGAACGGCCGAGAAACTATTGAAGATGCGGCAGGAATTGCTCGAGAGAGAGAGTTCGATATAGCTCTTAAGGCTAACGGAATCAAGGGATATGGGGAGAAATCAGGAACGGGGTACTGATTCTGGATGATCAGCCATGATCATATTGAATGGCGGTGCTGGCTCGAAGGCCTGAATGGCCTACTCCTGCACCTATTGTCTATGTTTCTATGTTTCTATGTCCCATTCGCCTAAGAATGGCAGGACTGATGTGCTGAGAAGCGGTTAAGCTCTCCACATACTATAATTGGCATTGCCACCACTCCCAAATGCTTTAATCATTGCAACATTCACTTGAGGTGGACCACATGCCCATTCAACTCACAACAGGCCCATGTTAGGTTAAAAATCAGGATCACAGCCTTATTAAGCACATTGCACTACCTTTGCATACGTGCCAATACAGTAGAAAGTCTCATTTTGAAACAGCAATTTTAAGACTGGAAGACTTTGAAAAACAAAATGTGAATGTTACAGTATTGAATGTAGTAAAAATTCAAGATTATCACAATATCCCAACTAAAAATGAGAAATTCTGAAGCTACGAGTTGCCATCTCACCAAGACCAATCCACTGACATAAATTTTAGGAAGTGGCTGAACAGAGAGTCTATTCAATGTTTCTGGAGAGCAGACCCTCCCTCCAGCTCTTTTCTCATGTTAATATTTAATATGCACTCAAGCATGAAGGTGGTTCATACTCACCAGCATGCAGTTTTCCAGCTCTGTATTCCTCCATCAGTTATCATTATCAAAACAATATCTGCTTGTCTGGCACAAGTAATTCATTTGAATGGCCCCCTATATAACAACTGGCTTGGTCTGTACTATTAAAGAGGTTGTACTGCCATCTTCTGACACTATTCAACTAATGCTGAAGCAGACAGCACCTTGATTAAATCAATAGTGCCCTCATGTGGATTTTCTAATGGGAACTTTTACAATAGCACGATAGAAAAATTATGAAACATTGCAAATCAGGAGACCCTTCTCCTGGACTGCAACCTTGATATGGAGGAGAGGCTTGTGTATTTGAGTGATCCCGAGACCTATGCCGGATGGGGTTTCATATCCCTGGCAGGTTCAACCAAACCGGACAGGCCTCGGGTGAGGAGGCAGACAAATCAGTCCCTGGTCCTCCAGGTTGGGGGTTGGGAGTAGGGTTGACTACCATAGAATTGCAGGGTTCTTAACATATTAATTCCTACAAAGAATAGTAAGGAAAGAACACATATAAGACACATAGAAGCAATCAAGCTGAATAGAACATCAAATTTTGACCGAACAAATGTGAGAAATTTGTAAGTATCAATTCAGATACCAGATTTAGATGTTAAGGTCAAATTGTGCTAATACTGTTGTAGCACAGCTCCAATGATATAGGTTCAATCCTGACCTCGGACGCTATCTTTAATGAAGTAGCTAATTCGCCTTGTGCTCTGCCTGGGTTTCCTTTGGGTACTCTAGTTTCCTGTCACATTCCATAGATGTACTGGCAGCTTAATTAACTGTTTTGGACTGTCCCCAGAGTAGGTGAATTGCAGGAGAACATGGCATGTGAGAGAGAATAAATTGAAGGGAAATAAATAGGGAGATGGGACTATTGGGAATACCAAGAGACCTGCATACACTCTCTCAGCCAAAGACCCTCCTACTTTGTCAGAAAATGTAAAATATAATACTGATATGTCACCTTATCAGTTAATTGTATAGACTGTAAAAGGTGCATAAATGCATGCATATAGGGTATTTTAAGTCTGAAGAAGAGTCTCAATCCGAAACGTCAACCATTCCTTTTCTCCAGAGATGCTGCCTGTCCTGCTGAGTTACTCCAGCATTTTGTATCTATCTTAGGTATTTTAATATGCTCCACTGCTGATACCACAGGTAGTTTCTGATGTCCAGGTAGTTTTTGTAATGAAGAGCTGTGGTCTACCTGATAACAAAGTTCCAGGTTCATGCAGGTTGAATTCATGTTGTTCGGTCAAAGGTGGAGATATTATAATTGGCTTGAGATCCATACCGAGGGGAGTAAGAAATCATTACTGTACCCTTAGTGATTGCAGAGTGATTGTTGAATTAAAAGGTTATTTGGGTAACTGACTATCCTGCCATATAATAGAGCTGGCTATTTCTGCTGTAAATTACCTGCAATATTAGCTCCCATTGCCATATCTTGACTTGCTGGGCATGCTGTTAAATCCTGCATTTCACAATTTTACTTTAGAGACACAGCGTGGAAACAGGCCCTTTGGCTCTCCGAGAACGCACCTACCATTGATCACCCCTACACAAGTTCTATGTTCGACACACAAGGGGCAATTTACAGAAGCCAATTAACCTACAAACGGCACGTCTTTGGAACGTGGAAGGAATCTGGAGGATCCAGAGAAAACCCATGTGGTCACAGGGAGAATGTGCAAACTGTGCACAGACATCACCCAAGGTCACCGGTGTTATGAGGCACCAATTTTATTTTTAAATCCTTTATTTTTGTTCTTACCTTCTAACTTGAAATTTCCTCTATTTGCTGCCTCTATTCCACATTAACCAATCACCTCACCCTAACAGAGATATTCCTTTATGTTCCACATCCTTCACCCACTTTTTCTACAACTTAAAACAACTTAAATCCTTTCCAACTTTTAATAAAGGCTCTTCAACCTCAAAAGACAACACTGCTTCATTTTTCCGCACATACTGCCTGATCTGCTGTGTGCTTCCAGTATTTCCTGATTTTATTTCAAATCCAGCAAAAGCAGTATTTTGATTATCATCAAACTCATCTGTGAAACCTTCCAGTGATTACTTTATTTCTACTTTAGAGATACAGTGCAGAAACAGTCCCTTTTGCCAACCAGCGATTATCCCACACACTAGCACTACCTTAACTAGTAGGGACAATTTACAATTTTACCGAAACCAATTCGCCTACAAAGCTTTGGAATGTCTTTGGAATGTAGGAGGAAACCAGTGCACCCAGAGAAAACCCACACGGTCACAGGGAGAATGTGCAAACACCATACAGACTGTACCATAGTCAAGTTTGAAACCAGGTCTCTGGTGCTGTAAGGCAGCAACTCTACCACTGCGCCATTGTGCGCATTACTCTGCTGCTTATTTCGAAAGACTTGTTCACTTATTTTCCCTGAGCAAAATACTTACTTATTTATGCTAGACTTGTTTGCGGGTACAACAGGAGCCCACTCCCGATGCAGATTAGACTCAGGGCCTGGCACAAGGAGTGAGTAAACCAGCTGAAGAATCAGTTATTTCTGCTCCACGGCAAACCAGATAAAACCTCTTCAAATCAGCAACAAAATCGCTTTCAGCAATCTCTTTGACACAACCAGTACATAAAATTGAAGTGAAATAACTTAGCACTAAAGTCACGTCTAACCTTTCTCTTCATCTCACAGTAGCCGAGGATGAAAAGTTGCTTTCCAGCTTTACAGACGCTCTAAGCTTGCCATTCATTCCAACCTCAAGTATTTCAAATTCCCTGATTAATACTCAATCCACTTCCTGTTTATTGTTCAAGGATCTTTCAAATGGCAAATCCGTAAAGTATTTTAAGCTTCGACCGAGGAACAACTAATCTGAGTGTTCAAAATCCCCAAATGGACAGTTAAACTTTTTATATTACAGACACATTGCACATTTGCATCTCCTATCCTTGAGCTTCACCACACACCACTTCCTGCAAACAGTTTCTCTCTGTCCCCCGCCACTCTCACTCCCCCCCCCCCCCCCCCCCCCCTCACCATGTCTCAGAGACCTGAGGATGGGATTGATCCCTTCAAGTCTGCTTAATGAGATCGTGTATTAATTTCCATTTCTCAGAAGATCATAGCAGAAATTATATCGACCTTGAACAAAGAATATATCTGCCTAGATAATGGATTAGACTGTGCTTAGTTTTAAGCACCACATAATGCAAAATGAATGAACGTTGCCAGCCAAAATTGCCATGTTTGCAAAAATGGATCAGGCATACAGGCCTGGATCCTTGCTCTTCACTCTGACCTTTACACAGAATCCAATTATGCCATAAATTTGTCAAAAAAACTTTCACCCACTACAGACTGAAATTGGATCCTTGTCAAGTGAATGTCCATCATATGTCCAAAACAAAAAGAGCACAACCTGCAAAGATAACAAATGAGTCCAAATTAATAGGGTCTCTATTATGGCACAGATCCATGGCTTACTCAGCATACCATTCTGCAAAGATCAAAGTATTTTCAACCTCATTGTTTTGACCATCATCAAATTCAGCGTTTATATTTTAAGCAGTTATTTGATTGTTTCGAAGAAACAGCAGGGAAACAGGCCCTTCTGCATACCAAGTCCACACCAGCTATTGACCAGCAGTTTACACTTGTTCTATGCTACCCCACTTTCGCATCCTCTCCCTACGCATTTGGGATACTTTACAGAGGTCAAATAACTTAGCAACCTGCATGTCTTTGCGATGTTGGAGGAAACCGGAAAACTATGAGGAAATCCATGCGGTCACAAACTCTCCCTGTTTACAGTACCTGACAGTACCTGATGTCATAATTGAACCCCAGTCTCCAGCGCAGTGAAACAACAGGTCTACCAGCTGTGCCACTGTGCTGCACCATACTCCAGTGCAGAGTCTTGCATTCTCTGCCTCACTGATTATTCAGGACATTACAGCGAAATGGGGATACTCAAAGTATAGGACTTCCTTATGACGGTAACCAAAGTGAAAACGTGGTGCGTCCCCCACGCTCTGTGTTTTCTCTCATGTCTATGGCAACCTTTAAAACACCTTAAAAAGGGGGGGGCGGGGGGGGGGGGGGTCAGAGATCGTGAAGCATTTCCCTCTATCAATGTACAATGATATGGCATCGGCCAGCATCTCATGGTTTGCCCAGCCAGAAATACATAGCTTGAAACATAGGAAACATAAGAATCAGGAGCATGAATTATCCAATGAGTCCAAGGAGTCTGTTCTATCATTCTACAACATTATTTGCACCTACACTGGTCCATACCAATTTTTAGCTAATATTATCATTTATTTCTCAAAAAATTTAAATAACTTCACTGAAAAGTATATCAGTTCTGCCTGTAAAGGTTTGCAGAAACAGATAGTGAAAATGACAAACAAGAATTAATAAAGTGAAAGAGATAAAATTCATAACTTTGTCCCAAAGCAATTTATGGACAATTATGCATTGAAAAGCATGGCCACCTTTTACTGTAAGAAACCTGGTGGCCAATTTGTACAGAGGACCCGTATACTTCAATGGAATATCAACCATATAAAGAGTTCATTCATCTAGGTTAACAATTGTTATGGTTCAGAATACTGGCGGAAGATTTCTAACACTTCTTCAAAATAGTACAGATATCAGTTACACCATCTTGGGAAAACCTTGCATCCAAAAGCTGGTAACTCTGGCAGTACCTTAATTGTTACAAGATTACTATCTAAATGGTGTCAATATAGGAAAAGGGGAAGTACAACGGGATCTGGGGGTCCTTGTACATCAGTCTATGAAAGTAAGCATACAGGTACAGAAGGCAGTGAAGAAAGCGAATGGCATGTTGGCCTTTATAACAAGAGGTGTATAGGAGCAAAGAGGTCCTTCTGCAGTTGTATAGGGCGCTAGTGAGACCACACCTGGAGTATTGTGTGCAGTTTTGGTCCCCTAATTTGAGGAAGAACATTCTTGCTATTGAGGGAGTGCAGCATAGGTTTACAAGGCTAATTCCTGGGATGGCGGGACTGTCATTTGCTGAGAGGATGGAGTGGCTGGGCTTGTACACTCTGAAGTTTAGAAGGATGAGATGGGATCTTATTGAAACATATAAGATTATTAAGGGTTTGGACGTGCTAGAGGCAGGAAACATGTTCCCGATGTTGGGGGAGTCCAGAACCAGGGGCCACAGTTTAAGAATAAGGGGTAAGCCATTTAGAATGGAGACGAGGAAACACTTTTTCTCACAGAGAGTTGTGAGTCTAGGAGAGTTATATACCGGTGGGGGCGCTGCACTGGCAGCAGCCCTGTCAGCAGCGTGTTAGTCTTTTCAACTTTTTTTTATTTTTTTAGTATGTCTTAAAGTCTGTTTTTAGTGTTTCTTAGTGTGTTTTGTGTGGGGGGTGGTGTGCGGGGGTGAGGGGGAAACCGTTTTGGCCGCCTCCTCCATGGAGAGGCGACTTTTTCCAGGTCGCCTCCCCCGTGTCCTAACAGCGAGGATCGGCGCGGCCTTTCCCGGAGACGCGCCCGGGGCTCGGGGCTCTGGCGGCGGGTGCAGCGTGGACTGTCAGCACGGAGCTGGGGCTCGCTGGAGGGGAGCGCTCCGTTTCGTTGGCCCGCAGCAGACGGCAGCCTGAAGCCGCGGTCTGCACAGCTCCAGCTGGCGCGGCGTCTACAGCCCGGGATCCCTCGTGGGGGACCCGGGGTGGAAGAAGAAGCTTCCACCGCCGGCCCGCGGCCATCTTCTACCGCGGGTCCGGTATGGACTTAACATCACCCCATGGAGAGGAGCTTCGACCGCCGGCCCTGCAGACTGCGGTGCTTAGGGCTGCGACGTGGATGGAACTTTAAATCTTCGGCCGCCGGCCTGCGGCCTACACCAACTAAAAGCCGCGGTCTCCGGTGGGGAGGAGCCGACTCTGGACTTACCTGGACTTGTACCTTCTCCTTTTACCATCTGGACGCCCGCAGCAACGGCTGCGGAGGGTTGAGGTCCCGACCACGGGGGGAAATGGAGGAGGACTGGCCAAATTGTGTGCCTTCCACCACAGTGATGAATGCTGTGGTGGATGTTTATGTTAAAAATTTATTGTGTTTTTGTGTGTACCCTTTATCATTATATCGCTGCTGACGTATCATTTCACTTGCACTTTTTGTGCAATGTGACAAATAAATCGTTGTATTGTATTGTATTGTATTGTATTGAGTCTGTGGAATTCTCTGCTTCAGAGGGCGATGGACACTGGTTCTCTGGATACTTTCAAGAGCAAGCTGGATAGGGCTCCTGGAAGGCAGGAACGAGGTACTGATTGGGGATGATCAGCCATGATCACATCGAATGGCAGTAATGGGTCGAAGAGCCAAATGGCCTACTCCTGCACCTATTATCTATGGTCTATTGTATATTGTCTATTGTCTATTTGAGTAAGAGATGACAATGCTACCAACCAATCCACGATTATGAATGGGATGATAATGGGGTGCTTCTTGTATTCACCTGTTATCCTCATAGTCGCATCTACTTTTCTTCTGCCTGAGAAATTGAAATCTTTTTCCAGGGTTCACTACCACGGGTTTCCCTCAAAGGGGAGTGGTCTATGAGTGGTAACTGGACATCAGAGAGCAGATCCTGCAATCCCATCTCTGGATTGCCTTCCAGTTATTTTTGTCCTTGATCAGACACCTGTAAAATATTTTAAATAATGTATTTTTTTTTTTTAAGTAATAATTAAATATTCTTATATAAAATACTTACATGTAATTAATAAAGATAATAATACATTAGAAAGATCAAAGCATTTAATTTAGTTTAGTTTAGTTTAGTTTAGTTTAGTTTAGAGATACTGCCTGGAAACAGACCTTTGGCCAATTCGCACTAGTTCCATGTTATTACACTTTCACATCCACTCCCTACACATGAGAAACAATTTTCAGTGGCCCATAAACCTATAAACCTGGTTGGCTTTGGGATGTGGTTAAAACTATAACATAGTAATAACTGATAACTTATTGTAACTTACTATAACATGACATTATCATTTATGATAACTTATGATAAAAAATATTTATTCAGTCAAGGTCAGCATAACCATTCAAACAATTTTGGCCATGACACAGCAGAGGTAAAGTTGAGGGGCCAGGTGAGAAGCGCATCTTGCACGTCAACTGATATATTTTTGCTCTGGTGTCAGAGCTTAATTCAGTGGCAGACCCAGATGACAGATGAACAACCCTGATCTCCAGCTTAATTCTGCAGGGGCATGGAAGTAAAAGAGAAGTTCGCCAGCAGTTTCTTCCTGAAATAAAGGCAAAACATTTCAGCCTATGATATTTTGTTTCTGCCCCGCAAAATACCCTCACATCAAAAATGCATTTAAAGATAATCTTCTACAATACAAATCATATTAGCCACACATATTAAACTGTAAATTACTTTTCAAATGTACAGCAGTAAAGTCGCAATCATTAATCCTTCATTGTACTGACCGTGATGGATCTCTGATGCATTACGGCAACACATTACTTCTGTACTGAGGCCACGTACTGCAAAAACAAGGCTGTTCTGTAAAATTAACAGCTTATCCTGGCATCGGATTCTCCTCTTCAACACCAAGTAAAATAAATAATTCTACTATTGTGCATCACGTTGTTTATTAAACTGGGCGATTCACATTTCCATCCATCACTCTCCATTTGACTATATGTTCAGATATTCATGTATGCATTTATGTGCATCGCCCGGATTGTTAATCGGAAAAAAAAGCTGCCACAAAAATAATTACTTTAAAAAGCCTGCATAACCAAGATTGCTAATCTCTAAATGTTGTATTATCCCTTTTCTAATGGTAACACAATGGAAACGCAAACTGTGAACCATGACCCCTCCCACCTCAGTTTTGGGTTTATTAGTGTGCATATAATCTTATTATATTAAACCTTACTTTTTTGCTTAAAAACGTGATATGAAAGTAAGTTACTTACAGCCAGTGCGTGCATACATTTTTATTAAAATGCTTAATAAATAACAGTGAGTGAAAGCCTATGGCACATGACCACATTGAAAGAGCTCACAGCCCTTTACAATCATTAGAACTATTTGTAAATTATTAATCATTTGCAATAAAGATATTCCACAGCCATCAATTTTATGGTTTAGCAAGGCAGTAATTTTGCATTTGAAAGAAAGCATTTGAAAGAAAGCTACCACAACCTGAAGGAATGATTCAGAATGGGAATATTCAAAATCTGAAGAACCTCTTACAGGGTATGTATTTTGCCTAGAGATTCTTTAATGTTTTATGCTTGTAATAATTTTAAAGTGAAATGAGTCTGTGATTTTTGTTTTCCTTTTGTACCCCAGCCACAGAAAAATAATTGTCTTGTATCAACTCTGATCTGAGGCTTTTCACGTCAAGAGCAACCAAATTAGCTGTGCCAACTGTGTCAACTAAACAATTCTTGAATACTTACTTAGAGTCATAGAGTCATAGAGTGTGGAAACAGGCCCTTTGGCCCAATTTGCCCACACCGGCCAACATGTCCCAGCTACACTTGTCCCACCTGCCTGCATTTGGTCCAAATCCCTCCAAACCTGTCCTATCCATGTACCGGTTTAACTGTTTCTTAAATATTGGGTTAGTCCCTGTCTCAACTACCTCCTCTGGCAGCTTGTTTCATACATCCACCATCCTTGTGTGAAAAAGTTACCTCAGATTCCTATTAAATCTTTTCCCCTTCACCTTAAACCTATGTCCACTGGTCCTCAATTCAACTACTCTGGGCAAGAGACTCTGTGTATCTACCTGATCTATTCCACTCAAGATCTTATATAAGATCACCCCTTGTTAAGAATCCCAGTCAATTATCTCCTTCTTAGTTGAAACTTCTTCATCAAAGCTACACCAAAGCAGATGGAGAGTTTAAGTTGCATTTCATAACCTCCATGCATTAAGGGTTCCAAGATGAAATAGTTTAGATTCTTTACTTGTTGCCTAACAATTTAAGCATTCCTTGGGTAACAGGAAGCTACTGGTTCAATAACACAGTATTGCCTCCCTACCACACATTGGCTCGTCCCCAGTCCACACACCTGCCTTCCTCCTACCCCAACCCCCATCACTGCCGGGTGTTCACTATCCCCCCCGACCTCCCCCTCTCCAACACCGAACGGTCTGTCCTCAACAGAGGTCTTACCTTTGTCCCCCTCCATCCCCACCTCAATGAATTCCGCGCCCAACACGACTTGGAGCTCTTCTACCGTCGCCTCCGCCTCACAAAGTACTGCCATGGGAAGGAGTCCTCGCCCCCCACTGATGACCCCTTTTCCCGTCTCCAACGCACCCCCTCCTCGTGGAACCCCCCTCGTAGCCAATTTCCGGCTTTAGAACTCTTCATCAATAACGGCCGTCGCGACATCAACCGCCTCAACTTCTTCACTCCCCTGTCTCACTCCAATCTCTCCCCCCATGAACGTTCTGCCATCGACTCACTCCGCAACAACCCAGATTGGGTTATCAAACCCGCTGACAAGGGAGGTGCCGTGGTAGTCTGGCGCGCCGATCTCTACAAAGCTGAGGCCACGCGCCAACTCTCGGACACCTCCTCCTACTTACCCCTGGACCATGACCCCACTGACGAGCACCAGGCCACCATCTCCAGCACCCTCACCGACTTCATCAACTCCAATGCCCTACCCGACCGAGCCTCCAACCTCATCGTTCCCCAGCCCCGCACGGCCCGATTTTACCTTCTCCCCAAAATCCACAAACCTGACTGTCCAGGAAGACTCATTGTCTCTGCCTGTTCGTGCCCCACTGAAGTCATTTCCAAATACCATGACTCCATCCTATCCCCCTCGGTTAAATCCCTCCCTACCTATGTTCAAGACACCTCAGACACTCTCCGTCATCTCCGCGCATTCCATTCTCTAGGCCCTCACCCCCTCATCTTCACCATGGACGTCCAGTCACTCTACACCTCCATCCTCCACCAGGATGGTCTCAAAGCCCTCCAGTTCTTCCTCGACCAGAGAAGCAACCTATACCCAGCCACTGATACTCTCCTCCGCCTAGTCCTTACCCTCAATACCTTCACGTTCGACTCCTCCCATTTCCTCCAAATACAAGGCGTAGCTATGGGCACACGCATGGGCCCCAGCTATGCCTGCGTATTTGTCGGTTACGTCGAGCAATCCTTGTTCAATGCATACCAGGGCCCCATCCCCGACCTCTACCTCCGCTACATTGACGACTGCTTTGGTGCCACCTCCTGCACCCGCACACAACTGACCAACTTCATCCACTTCACCACTAACTTCCATCCGGCACTCAAATACACCTGGACCATTTCCGACACTTCCCTACCATTCCTTGATCTTACTATCTCCATTGCAGGTGATAGACTTCTGCCGACATCCACTATAAACCCACAGACTCCCATGGCTATCTGGACTACACTTCTTCCCACCCTGATTTCTGTAAGGACTCCATCCACTACTCCCAATTCCTCCGTCTACGCCGCATCTGCTCCACGGATGAAGCGTTCCACACCAGGGCATCTGAAATGTCCTCATTCTTCAGGGAACGGGGGTTCCCCTCCTCCACCATAGATGAGGCTCGCACCAGGGTCTCTTCCATACCCCGCAACACTGCTCTCTCTCCCCATCCCCCCACTCGCAACAAGGGCAGAGTCCCCCTAGTCCTCACCTTTCACCCCACCAGCCGTCACATACAAAGAGTAATCCTCCATCAGTTTTGCCACCTCCAACGTGACCCCACCACCATCTTCCCATCTCCCCCCATATCTGCCTTCCACAAAGACCGCTCCCTCCATAACCCCCTTGTCAATTCTTCCCTCCCCTCTCGTACCACCCCCTCCCTGGGCAGTTTCCCTTGCAACCGCAAGAGATGCAACACTTGTCCCTTTACCTCCCCCCTCAACTCCGTTCAAGGACCCAAGCAGTCATTCCAGGTGAGACAGAGGTTTACCTGCATCTCCTCCAACCTCATCTATTGCATCCGCTGCTCTAGATGTCAGCAGATCTATATCGGTGAGACCAAGCGGAGGTTGGGCGATCGTTTCGCCAAACACCTCCGCTCGGTCCGCAATAACCAAGCTGACCTCCCGGTGGCTCAGCACTTCAACTCCCCCTCCCATTCCGTCTCCGACCTCTCTGTCCTGGGTCTCCTCCATGGCCACAGCGAGCAGCACCGGAAATTGGAGGAACAGCACCTCATATTCCGCTTGGGGAGTCTGCATCCTGGGGGCATGAACATCAAATTCTCCCAATTTTGTTAGGCCTTGCTATCTCCTCCCGTTCCTCAGTCCCCCTGCTGTCTCCTCCCATCCCCCAGCCTTCGGGCTCCTCCTCCTTTTTCTTTTCTTGTCCCCGCCCCCCCCCCACCCCCGATCAGTCTGAAGAAGGGTTTCGGCCCGAACCGTTGCCTATTTCCTTCGCTCCATAAATGCTGCTGCACCCGCTGAGTTTCTCCAGCTTTTTTGTGTACGGTTCAATAACACATTTATGTTGACTGAAGCTTATTATGCACTATACCCAGGCTAAGTGGGGGAAAAAACCCTTTTATTTTACAGAATTATTTAAGTGTTGATTAGTGAATGCATAAATGAAGGAAACTGCAGATAGAACTGACATTTAACTATAATATCGGATGATTTCAGAAACGGAGCAATAATTTAATCTTTGTTCTTTGCACTAATTGTGATAACGAAAGCGCTTTAATATCTATTTATGACAGAAACAAAATTTCAGTAGTGGATTTGAATGCAATCACGAAGAAAGCTCATCAACTTCCTTAGAAGATTGAGGAGATTAGGAATGTCACCAAATACTCCATTGAACTTCTACGGGTGTACAGTAGAGAGCCTATGGACTGGTTAAATTGTTGGTGTAACAAGTTGCTTTTTGATGGTTCTATTCTCCGCTACCAGCAAAACAACATTTTCAAGAGTAAAGAGTATGTACTTGTCATGTGCACCAGTAACAGAACTTTTTCTTACTTACTCGAACTTTACATTAATGCAGTAACACAACAATAAATATACAATAATCATTAATACAAAAAATTAATAATCAGTAATATTTGGAGACCAGACTATAATAGTGCAAAAAATAAAGTAGATAAGCACAAGCACAATAAACTCTAACCTAGATTGTAGCAGAGATAGTGTTGCAGTCAGGGTTGTACAGTGTGATTCAAAAGCATGAAGGTTCCTTGGAAGGAACATGGAGTTCACAGTTCTCAAGTTCTTGTATCTTCTCACAGATGGTATCAGCGAGATGAGAGTGTGGCCAGGGTGGTATGGGTCTTTGCTGATATTAGTTCGCTTTTTGAAGCAGCACCTCCTCTAAATCTTTTCTGTGGTGGGGACGTCAATACCCATGATAGACCCCTGGGCAATGTCCACCCTTTTCTGCACGCTCCTCTGTTCCTGGGCAGTTGAGTTACTGTAGCAATCTGTGATGTAACCAGTCAGTAGATTTTCTAACATACAACTGCGAAAGTTCGACAGAATATTTGGAGAAATGGCAAGTGTGGTCAATCTCCTCACGGGCTTTGATAAGTTTTCTTTGTGATTGGATCAAGGTGCTGGGCCCAAAACAGATCTGCAGAGACATGTACACACAAGAGCTTGAAGCTATTGACTCTTTCCAGCACCATCTCATTGATGAAGATGGGTGCATAGATCCTCTGCTTTCCATTTATGAAGACAACAATCAGCTCCTTGGTCTTACTGATGTTGAGAGCATGATTGTTGCTCAGACTATCAACCTCCCTCCGATATTCTGGCTCATGGTTACCTGTAATTCATCCAACAATGGCTAATTCAAGGATGGCTTCAGAGCCGTGTCTGACCACAGAGTCATGGGTATAGTGAGAATAGAGCAATGGACAGAGCACACAGCCTTGAGCTGCTCCTGTGCTGATTTTCATCAAGGAGGAAGCGCCTTTGCCAATTTGTGCTGATTGAAGCCTGCCGATGAGGAATGTTGATTGTAGGAATGAGCAGAGACCCAGTTCCCTGAGTTTAACAATGTTTAGAAGAGATGCTTGTGTTGGACGTCAAGCTGCAGACAATGAACAACAGCCTGACGTGTTAATTACTGTCCAAGTGATCCAATGCAGAGTGGAGAGCCAGCAAAATTGCATCTGCTGTTGATCTGTTGTGGTTGGTAAACTCTATTGGTTATTAGCAAGGCATGAATGTCAGGAGTTTGCATTAATCTCTGTATTGCACAATTTGTGAAAATGCCTTCAACTGCACATAGTATAAGCTCAATACATTTTCTTCTTGTCTCTCCTATTTCCTTTGGAAAAATCACTAAAATTTACTTTTCTGATGAAGCCTCTGTCTTAATATCTCAGCATTATCAAATGTTTCTTGATTTAACTCTTTTAAAGTACCTTGGATTGTTTTATTGTATTAAAAGCAAACTGCATTACTGTTTTGTATTATTAAATGAGGAATGTTCTAAATTAATCTTCTCTATTCTACTCTATAATTTTTATTTTGTCATATTTTCCTCTCTCAATTAAGTATCTTTAAGATTACAAAGTCTAAATATTTATAACTGTTTTTCCCCTATAACTCACTTCCTAGAGAAACCATGTACTTCACATTGTATTGTGTTAGGGTCTTGCTATTCTGCCTGTTCCTCTGTTAATGAAACTCAGTACACTCAAGGTGTAAGCTAACCAGAGCAACTCACAGCTTCAACATGACATTTTCAGATAATAAATCCACTGATTTGACAAAACAGCTCATCATTTGTTTTGGGTAGACAAAAGTGCTGGAAAAACTCAGCGGGTGCAGCAGCATCTATGGAGCGAAGCAAATAGGCAACGTTTCGGGCCAAAACCCTTCTTCAGACTGATGGAGGGTGGGGGGGGGGGGGGGGGGGGGGGGGTGAAGCAATGGCGAACAGAATTGGGAGAATTTAATGTTTATACCACTAGGGTGCAAAGTGCCTCAAGCGGAATATGAGGTGCTGTTCCTCCAATTTACGGTGGTGCTCACTCTGGCCATGGAGGAGGCCCAGGACAGAGATGTCGGATACGGAATGGGAGGGGGAGTTGAAGTGCTGAGCCACCGGGAGATCAGGTTGTTTAATGTGGACCGAGCGGAGGTGTTCGGCAAAACGATCGCCAAGCCTACACTTGGTCTCACCGATGTAGATCAGCTGACATCTAGAGCAGTGGATGCAATAGATGAGGTTGTAGGAGATGCAGGTGAACCTCTGTCGCACCTGGAATGACTGCTTGGGTCCTTGAATGGAGTTGAGGGGGGGGGTAAAGCGACAAGTGTAGCATCTCTTGCGGTTGCAAGGGAAAGTGCCCGGGGAGGGGGCGGTGCAGGAGGGAAGGGAAGAATTGACAAGGGAGTTGGAGTTACGGAGGGAGCGGTCTTTGCGGAAAGCAGACAGGGGGGGAGATGGGAAGATATGGCGAGTGGTGGGGTCACGTTGGAGGTGGCGAAACTGACGGAGGATTATTTTTTGTATGTGACGGCTAGTGGGGTGAAAGGTGAGGATTAGGGGGACTGCCCTTGTTGCGAGTGGGGGGGGATGGGGAGAGAGAGCAGTGTTAAGGGGTATGGAAGAGACCCTGGTGCGAGCCTCATGTATGGTGGAGGAGGGGAACCCCCGTTCCCTGAATAATGAGGACATTTCAGATGTCCTGGTGTGGAACGCCTCATCCGTGGAGCAGATGCGGCGTAGACGGAGGAATTGGGAGTAGGGGACGGAGTCCTTACAGGAAGCAGGGTGGGAAGAAGTGTAGTCCAAATAGCCATGGGAGTCAGTGGGTTCATAGTGGATGTCGGTCAGAAGTCTATCACCTGCGATGGAGATAGTGAGTTCAAGAAATGGTGGGGAAATGTTGGAAATGGTCCAGGTGTATTTGAGTGCCGGATGGAAGTTAGTGGTGAAGTGGATGATGTCAGTCAGTTGTGTGTGGGTGCAGGAGGTAGCACCAAAGCAATCATCGATGTAGCAGAGGTAGAGGTCGGGGATGTGGCCCTGGTACGCCTCAAACAAGGATTGTTTGACATACCCGACAAAGAGGCAGGCGTAGCTGGGGCCCATGCTCATGCCCATAGCTACGCCTTGTATTTGGAGGAAATGGGAGGAGTCAAACAAGAAGTTATTGAGGGTAAGGACCAACTCCACTGCCTGGTTGATTGCTCAGTCAAGACCGGGCATAGGAAGTGTTGAATCTATTGTCACTCCTGTAACACTTTCGAGCTCTCCTTTAGTCAGCACGACACCAATCATCGTGATCCTTTTTATTCCAACATGTAACATTGTCACAGCGTCGGGAATTTGGACAGATAATCCCTTGGATTCAGCAGTGCAGGTCATCTACATATGATACAACACGATACGATACGATAGAACTTTATTCATACCATGAGGAAAAGTGGTCTGCCAACAGTCATAAAACACAACAAGATACATGAAACATAAAATTAAAGTCACAAGTGGAAAGTCCAGGATTTGGGATGTGCAAAGTTGGGGGAGGGGAAAGGGAAGGGGAGTCAGTGAACCCCATTACAGAAGGGGGAGGAGTTGTACAGTTTGTTAGCCACTGGGAAAAAGGATCTCTTGTGGCGTTCTGAGCTGCATCTTAATGGAACTAGTCTGTTCCTGAAGGTGCTCTTTGGGTTGACCAGTGTGCCATGGAGGGGGTGAGCTGTATTGTCCAAGATGCTCAGCAGTTTGAGGAGCACCCTCCCCTCCAAGACCATCTCCAGTGAATGCAACTCCACCCCCATTAAATGTTCCATATGTTTCCAACAGTCGGAATAGCTAACTAACGGATAATATGATTTAATGCTTATAAAAAATAGGTTGTCTACATATGGAGAGACACAAAAAATGCTGTAGTAACTCTGCAGATCTAGCAGCATCCCTGGAGAACATGAATAGGTTATGTTTCAGGTTGGGATCTCTCTGGGTCTATTTGCATGTGCTAAACCGTATTATCTCACATGTCCTTTGCCATCTCTTTGTCGAACGTGGAGTTTCAAACACTCTAACATGATGATATCAGTTATAAACAGACAAACCTCTGGCATATCTAAGATATAACATTAAGCAGAGCTAACATCTAAAGTAAGCTCTAGTCAAAATAAGCTGTTATCCCACTTTATATTATAAAAATGGACAAACTACCCAACTTGTTATGGGTTGAAGAAGAGTTTCGGCCCAAAACGTCGCCTATTTCCTTCGCTCCATAGATGCTGCTGCACCCGCTGAGTTTCTCCAGCATTTTTGTGTACCTTTGTTATGGGTTGAGTTCACATGAAAGTTAAGTAAGAAGTTCTTGCTTGAATAGGAAATAAAAAGAAACAGAGAATAAGGTAGACTTCTGAACTCTCACCCACATTGAAGTAACGGCCTTAAAATGACCAATGCCACTGCTTCCTCAGAAGACTAAGGACGTTCGGCATGTCTCCTACAATTCTTATCAACTTTGATAGATGCACCATAGAAAGCATCGTATCGGGATGCAGTACAGCTTGGTTTGGCAAAATCTCTGCCCAAAACGGCAAGAAATTGCAGAGTTGTGGATGTAAGCAGCCTCATCCCATCAACTTCATCTACACTTCACGCTGCTGGAAGAAAGCAGCCAACATAATCAATGACCATTTTCACCCTGGTCATTCCCTCTCCGCTCCTCTCCTATCAGAGAAGAAGATACAAAAGGTTGAAAGCACCTATCCCCAGATCCAGGAATAGCTCCTTCCCCACAGTTATATGACTTATCTGAATCGTCCTCTCATAATCTTGGGGTTTGGGGTAGTCCCGATCTTCCAATCTACCTCATTGCGGACTTTGCACTTTCATTCTGCTCTACAACAAGTATTCTTGGCTTTATCTTTCCACAAAGATGTGAAACAAAACTGCCTGTAAAATGCTCACCTTTTCTCCTTAATATAATGCAGTTACTTTATTTTGTTTGAAATAAAAGTAGATTTATCTTTTATAATAAATCACAACCACATTCATGATTAAAGTGGAAGTGATACACAATGGCAGTGAGTAGATGCAATTGTTTCATTTCAAGTAACTGTCATTTGGTTTTGTTGAATACCCTGGAGCTGGTTGCGTTGGTTGAAAGTTGTTTGATCACCCATCCACATACATGATGGTTTCTGAAAGTGCCCACCCACCAGCAGCGGCCCTTGAATGGTGTTGCAGGAATGTCGCAGAACAATGAACAATATTCGAGACCAGGTAGAACCACAGGGGAGAAGCAAGTGACATTTATTCCACTTGGACCGACACAGGGAGAAAAGGGGGAATGAATACAAGACAGTACCTGTGTTGAGGAAATTTTCCGAGTACTGTCAACCACTGATAAAAATTCCTGTGAGAAGTATAAATTCAACAAGATGAGAAAGATGCTTGTGAATTTATTATCTATACAGAACAACGTGGCGAAAACTCTCCAAAGGATGTGAGCTTCATGCAATTAAGCCGGAAGAAATACTCAGAGACTGGCTTGTCTTTGGAAATGTAGACTCAAGGGTGCAGGGAAGATTGCTTTGAGAAAATCACCTGACTTTACAGGAAGCAGATGAGTTTAGTCATGCAGCAGACAGCACGGAGGTTCAACTTACAGCAGTGGTAAGTCAACAGGACAGAATATTAATGCAGAACGTACATCAGAGAAAATCCTGAGGGTGACAAAGATAAGTAGCAAGTTAAGGCTGAGGAAATCCCAATGGTATGAGCCTGCTGAAAGTCTGGGAGAAATCAGGAGTTTCACAGGACAGAATGGTATACTGATTTTGGTTAAATTTGTAGTAAGTGCAGAAAGCATATTTACTTTGTAAAGAAATGCCATGAAAAATAATCATTTGCACAAGAACAGGAAGACAAACCAATTATTAAGAAAATATGAACAATAGGTTATGCAAACTTTGAGGTCAGTGTTATATTTTGGATGATGATGAGTGTGTTAGATTTAATTTAAAGTTAGGCATTAACCTGTAATTTCAATTAAGTTCAGGGACCCACCGCCCACCAGCCAGCCAGCCACGGTGTCCTTCGGCACAGGCGCAACCGGTGGAGGTGGTGGTTGGTTGGTAGCTACTGGGCAGAAGGCTGGCTGCTCCGTCCCGGGCTCGGGCCCGTGCTCTCTCTCTTTCTCTCTCAAAATGGGGGTGCGTCTTTGACACAGGTGCGTCTTCATTGCCGGGAAATACGGTACTTATGCAAGAAAGCAACCAAAGATTCTGACCACCTTGCAGTAGTATGGTTACCAGAAATGTACAGAGAGGGGGTGGGCATGCTGAAGCAGAGAAGATGGAGGGATGTCCTTACAGAGGCCTATTAAATCATGAGGGGCATAGATAAGGTGAATCCACAGTCTTTTCCCAGCGAATGGGAATCAAAAACTAGTGGGTATGGATTTAAGGTGACAGGAAAAAGATGTAAAAGGTATAGGTTTAGGTTTATTATTGTAACATGTGCAGTGAAAAGCTTTGTTTTGCATGCCATCCAAACACATCAGATATAGCATACATAATTACAATCAAGTCAAACTCAAGTATAATAGATATGGGAAAAGAGAAGATACAGAGAGCAGAATATAGTTCTCAGCACCGCAGTGCATCAGTTCCATAGACAAAGTCCAATGTACACAATGGGGTGGAGGTAAATCAGATCGTATCCTAGCTCATGGAAGAACCCTTCAGAAACTGGATAACAGAGGGGAAGAAGTTGTTCCTGATGGTGTGCGTTTTCAAACTTCTGTACCTTCTGCTGAATGAAACAGGTAGAAGAGGGAATGATTGAGGTAGAACAAGTGTTTGATTATGTTCACTGCTTTCTGAGGCAGTGTGAAGTATAGAAGTAGTAAGTCTGGTTTGTGTGATGGACTAGGCTATATCTCTCTGCCCTTTCTTGCGGTCTTGGGCAGACCTGTTCCCAAACCGAACAGTGATGCAACCTGACAGTATGCTTTCTATAGTGCATCCTGCAGAGGTTTGTAGGAGTCACTGGAGACATGCCAAATTAACCCTGTCTACTCAGGAAGTAGAGATATCGTTGTGCTTCTTGTCTGTTGCATCAACGTGGTTGGTCCATAGCAGATCATTGGTAATATCAACTCCAAGGAACTTGAAGCTCTCCACCATTTCCATTTAAGCACCATTAATGCTAATTGGAGCATATACTCCACCATACTTCCTGAAGTCGATAACTAGCTTCTTCATCTTGTTGACATTGAGGGAGAGTTTATCATCCGAAAATCATGTTACTAAGTTTTTTATCTCCTTTATGTACTCCATCTCGTCATTGTTTGTGATGTCATGTGCAAACTTTTAGATGGAATTTACGCCATATTTGGCTATACAGTTGTGAGTATATAGGGAGTATAGAAAGTATAGGGTGTATACCCCTTGCAGGGTACCAATGCTGAGAATTATTATGGAGGAGGTGTTGTCACCTATCCTTACTTATTGTGGTCTGTGGGGCAGAATGGCAGGCAGTGATTAGTGGGGTACCGCAAGGCTCGGTGCTGGGACCACAGCTATTTACAATATACGTCAAAGATTTGGATGAAGGGATTCAAAGCAACATTAGCAAATTTGCAGATGACACAAAGCTGGGTGGCAGTGAAAACTGTGAGGAGGATGCTATGGGAATGCAGGCTGACTTGGACAGGTTGGGGAAGTGGGCAGATGCTTGTTTGGCAGGTGAAGTTTAATGTGGATCAATGTGAGGTTATCCACTTAGGGTTTGGACACGCTAGAGGCAGGAAACATGTTTCCGATGTTGGGGGAGTCCAAAACAAGGGGCCACAGTTCAAGAATAAGGGGTAAGCCATTTAGAACAGAGACGAGGAAACACTTTTTCACACAGAGAGTTGTGAGTGTGAAATTCTCTGCCTCAGAGGGCGGTGGAGGCCAGTTCTCTGGATGCTTTCAAGAGAGAGCTAGATAGGGCTCTTAAAGATAGCGGAGTCAGGGGATATGGGGAGAAGGCAAGGCAGGAACGGGGTACTGATTGGGGATGATCAGCCATGATCACATTGAGTGGCGGTGCTGGCACAAAGGGCCAAATGGCCTACTCCTGCACCTATTGTCTATTGTCTATTGACTACTGTCTAAAATCAAGGATCCAGTGTCAGAGGAGGGAGCTGATTCCTAGGTCCAGAAGTTTGGAGATGAGCTTGGATGAGATTGTGCAGTTGAAGACGGAGATATAATAGGTATCTCACATAGGAGTCCTTCCTGTCTAGATGATCCAGAGATGACTTTAGGTCCAGGATGATGGTATCTGCTGTGGACCTGTTGTGATAAGCAAACTGCAGTGGATGTATATTGGCTGGAAGACTGGTGGATGTCAGAGCCTGGCAGCTTAGGGCCAACTACTTCATGCAGAGGAATGAACTGCCAGAAAAAGTGGTTGAGGCAGGTACAACTACAACACTTAAAATACACTTGGAGAGTACATGAATAAGAAAGGATTAGAGGCAATACGGGCTTAATGCAGGCAGGTGGGACCATCATGGATGGGCATCGAGGTTGGCGTGGATTAGTTGGGCCAAAGGGCCTGTTTCTGTGCTGTATGACTATGATTCTAGGTAATGCACATGTACTTCATGGCTCCAAGAAATAAGCAAAAAGAACCAATAGGTGGTTTGGTCAGACAAAATATTCTAGTCCCAGTAACAGCAGCTACTTGGAACACTTCAACGGTAGCAATATCTGAGGAGGATGGATCACCGTGTTTACTTTTAGGTTCTAAGATTGTTAATAAAGCCATTGAAAGAAAATGTTATCCGGTGCCCATAAAATAAGATTTGGAAGCACACATGCATGGTTCAAAAATGTTCTTATTCCAGATGGTCAAACGGGGTTTTGGCAAATGTGTTTGGAAGATCAATCAATAGACAATAGACAATAGGTGCAGGAGTAGGCCATTCGGCCCTTCGAGCCAGCACCGTCATTCAATGTGTTCATGGCTAATCGTCCACAATCAGTACCCCAATCCTGCCTTCTCCCCCATCCATGCAGATGCAGATTTATGTAACTAGATTCCAAACATATTTATGAAGATACCACAGGAAATGAATGCCGCATCAGCTCTGCAACAGATGTTTATCAAAAGTAAATGGTTGCATTGGGGGAAGGTTTGGGGGTAATTGAAGTCATTGGTAAAGGCTTTGTGGCTATGAACTTTGGAGGAAAACTGGACAAAGCAATTCATGGCCATCATAAGCACCAATATGGATGTTTTCCAAAGGCAAACGAGGAATGAGGTAGTATTAAAAATAGTGAAACTCCAGAGGTAAAAAGTTGCTTTTATTGGACGTATGAAGAATGAAGTTTATTAAAAAATATTAAAACAGGGTTAAAGCAGTTGAGGAGATGCCAACTGCAAAAGCTACTGATAATACAGATGTTAATTTTGAAAGTAGGAAACAAAAAGGTGGAAAGATTAGTACTGGCAGATGCATAAAACAGAGTCAACTTGGCAGAGATTAGTACCTGTGGTTTTACATTTGAGCTGAAAGGAACTGATCACCGTGAAGCATTTCCAGTTGGAGCTGCCCATTTGAAACAGCTTAATCATGTGGCTGTAAATTATCCACTTAAGGAGAAGCTGTGAATTGTTAGCATGACCTAGGGTCAAGTCAGATGTGCATGATTGCCTCCTATCTTACTTTAATAAATTTACTGTATAAGAAAATCTATTATTCATCAGGTAACAATTTGTGCCACAAACTATGTTGAATGAAGAGCAAGTGTAAGTAGCTCATTCATAGTTATAGACGTACAGGATAAACAGAGGCCCTTCAGCCCACCACACCCATGCCCACCATCATACCTACTTTATCAGCCATGAAGCCTCTTCAGTGTTGTTACTGTTCCTTCCTTCACCTCCTCTTTCAGCAGCTAATCACAGATACCAGCTGCTCTTTGTCTGAAAGATTTACACATGAGATCCCCTTTAAACCTTTTCCCGCTCATCTTAAAACTCTGCCCTCCAGTTTAGGACAATCCTAACATGGTTCACAGACACTGACTGTCTACCCTACCTATGACTATTGTGATTTTATATGCTCATGTTGTCATCTTTCAGCCTCCTTCACTCCAAAACTAACAGATGGCAGTTTACCATGTAGTGGTGGGACGTAACCTCACACCTATATATCTGCACATAACAAGAAGGGGAACAGAACTGTGAGCCGACTGTTAACCTGTCGCGGGAGACAACAATCAGATTTTCAGCTAATGTTATGGCTCATTTCCTAACAGCAGAGCACGAAGCCAGAAGCAGACCATTGAATGCTGATCATCTATCTGACTGGCAGGAAAGCATAAACAGGCATAAATAAGAAAAAAATAATAACAATAAAGAAAGACTTGAATTTTTCCATCTCAAAACAAATAACATTTATTGTTGTACTTTGCAGTCACTGTTTTAAAGTAGGTAACGTAACAACCAGATCAGATAACAGATTCCACCAATAGGAATGTACTAATAATCAGATAACCACAGAAAATCACACTGAGTAAATAATGCTCGAACTAAGCACAGTATAAAGCATAGAATTCAGTTCCATTAATGTCAATGAACAGTGCGTGAACTGTTATTATACGGCATTTTTACTACTACCAACAAGATGAATTTCCAGGCAAAAAATGTTTATATGATGTGCATTGTGGAATAAATAGAAGGCAGATTAAACCTACCCTGCTCTATCTGAATCATTCATGTCTACCTGACAGCTCAGATGTGGCCTCAGCAATACATTGAAGAGTAAGCCCAGCCCCTACTCTCTGCTCAGATATCCAGTGGAGCTTGACCCCACAGTCATTGAATCATGGCTCACCCCACTGGAGGTCATGGAGCAAGGGGGCACTGCTGAGGGGGGGGGGGGGGGGGGAAACAAAGGGGGACCCGACATGGGGGGGCTGCTGGGGGGGGGGGGTTGGGGGACAGGGGGGGGGGGGGACAAAGGAGGACCTTGCACGGGATACTTTGTAACTTTGTAAGTGACCTTTAGGTAGCTACTATTTGCATACCTTGGGTATGCAGGCAAATAATTTCACTGTGACATCACATGTGTCAATAAAATATTCAATTCAACTCAGTTCAATTCAGTTCAAATCAATTCTTTTGCAAACCAATGAGTGATGCTCATTGGTACACTGGACAAAAAAGCAGCAACAAATGGGAGTGCCAGGTTTACATTTTTTTGTAGGTACACAAAAAAGCTGGAGAAACTCAGCGGGTGCAGTAGCATCTATGGAGCGAAGGAAATAGGCAACGTTTCGGGCCGAAACCCTTACATTTTTTTGTGCTGTGCCCAGTGTGAAGCTTGAAGTGAAATTTTTCTAAAGGGCTTGTCCTACGCGGCGATTTTTTCAGCCACTGCTGGCATAATTTCAGTGTCACCAGAAGATTTTGAACATTTCAAAATCCAGTGGCGACAAAAAAAATGTTGAGACATTTGAAAAAACATCATGCGTCATACGTCATCATGCCACATCACGTCGCATCACGCCGCAAATTTTTCGTTGACCTGATACGTCAGTCAATGATGCCGGCAGTCGTCGAAAAAATCGCCGAAAGGGACAGGCCCTTAACTCAGACAGGAAACTTGTCAAACTACATTAGTGGCGCTGAGATCCTGAAATCCAGTGCCGCAACAAGAGGGTATTACACTGGTGTCTCATCATAAAGTCATACAGCATGGCAACTAGCCCTTTGGCCTTTTTGTCCCCACCGACCAATATGCCCCAATATCTACACTAGTCTCACTTGCCTGCGTTTGGCCCCTAGCCCTCTACACCTATCTATGTCCCTCTCTAAATTTTTTTAAAATGTTGTGATAGTACCTGCCTCAACTACCTCCTCCAGAAGCTCATTCCATATATCTCCCACCCTTTATGTAAATCTTTCCTCTCATCTTAAACCTATGTCCTCTGGTTCTTGATTCCCTACTCTGGATAAATTACTCTGTGCATTTACCCTATCTATTCCTCTCATAATTTTATACAGCTCTATAAGATCAGCCGTCATCCTCCTGCACTCCAAGGAATAGAATCAAATAGCCTGCTCAACCTTTCCCAACAACTCAGGCCCTCGAGTCCTGACAACATCCTCGTAAATCTTCTCTGCGCACTTTCCAGCTTAACAACTATCTTTCATTGAGAAATTAAACAAGAGCCCCTTTTATGTCCTTTTGGTTAGTTGAAGGAAAGATAACCTATTGCCAATGTCCAAGCCAAATGTTATCTCTTCACCTGGAGTACAAAAACAGAGGCTCTAACCGTTATCACATCATTAGTATGGAACTTGCATTATGAAAATGGAGTTGAGTAGAGTTTAGTTTAGTTTAGTTTATTATTGTCACGTGTACCAAGGTACAGCAAAAAGCTTTTTGTTGGGTGCTATCCAGTCAAATAAAAGGCTATACATGATTACAATTGAGCCGTACACAATGTACAGATAAAAGATAAGGGAAACAATATTTAGGGCAAGATAGTCCAATAAAGTCCAATTAAAGATAGATCAAAGGCCTCCAATGTAGATAGGTCAGGACCGCACTCTAGCTGTTGAGAGGACGATTCAGTTGCCTGATGCATCCATTACATCCATTTTCAATACATTTACATTATGAAGTAATTGTTTTTCCATTATTTCAGATTCAGATTCAGATCCAGATTCAGATTCAATTTAATTGTCATTGTCAGTGTATGCAGTCCAGAGACAACGAAATGCATTTAGCATCTTTTGAAGAGCGACATAGCACGATTTTAATTAATAAAGTTATTGTGATTGGCAGTCACCGAGGTCAATCATTATATTTAAAAATATATCAATGTATTTCCGCATTTCCAAAGTGTCTACAATGATTAAATTCATTCAGAGACAACGGGAAGGGCTTCTGACAAAACATGCTATCAGAAAGCCATTGAGGTAGTCAGTTGGTGGGGCCAAGTTTCACCCTGGCGAACCTGTATGAGTGCAGGATCAAGGTTCCTCGGTTGCAGTGACCATATATTGTGAGCGCAACTTCGGTGATCCAGCAGGAAACAAACACAATGCACTGAAAAAGACACAAAGTGCGGGAGTAATTCAGCGAGTCAGGCAACATCTCTGGAGAACATGGCGAGATGATGTTTCAGGTTGGTATCCTTCTTCTTCTTTCTTCTTAGGCCCCCTTCGGTCATGGCTGACCATGGGTGTCTTCAAGGTGCAATTCCCTATATGTAGGACGCGGGTGCGTGACTTTGTTTAACGTGGGGAGACTGGTGCACAGACAGCCACCTCACGGTCCTTGACAGATCATGGTCGGGATCCTGTGGCATGGAGTCCAAGACGACCGGAAACCCTTTTCTGCTGCAGCCTTCCCAGCCGTTGTGATGCTCCACTAAGTTAAGCCATCATCCTCCGCCTGTTCCACAGTTGAGGTCTTGGTTGGATTGCTCTTTGTCAGAGACATCCCCCTCGATCCTACCACCATGGGTGGCCATACCAGGACCATAGCTCCAGATGGCATCCCTCTTAGAATCTCAGGTCCACACAAGCTTCATACCACAACAAGGTTACCATCTACGGATCCTTCTTCAGACTCATTCTAAAGGGTCCCAATCCCCAAAAATCACCAATCCATGTTCTCCAGGCATGCTGCTTAGTCTGCTAAGTTACTCCAGCACATTGTGTCTTTTTCAGTGCATTGTGTCTGGGTTATTTTGTAAACCAGCATCTGCAGTTCCTTATTTCCACAATGCACAGGCAGGCTTTTCATTAAGTTATTTTTGCTTTTTATTTAGGATGGGGAAAGAATTCTTCAGAGGGTAAATTTGACCTTTTCGATGGTGCTGTAAAGTGAGGTAAATGATTCACCAAAATGATAAGCAGGGGAGATACACAATACGCCTAGCTAGCACATTTATGATGCATTAGTATACTTTGTTTCGGCTGGTCCAAATTAACTCCTATAATTTAGTTCACAGAGCAATCAAAGAAAATTCACATGACTACGTTAATGCAAGATTATTAACACTGCGCTGAAAACTCTATTAGGGAATTTGTTTGCTGCTGAAAAGCATGGAAGTGAATATGAACACTGTGACAAGTTGTTTTGTCTCTTTGTGCCACTGAGAGTGCACATTTGGAGCAGACGTCTTTTTTTATTCTAACCCATCAGTCTGGAATAATGATAGTGTGACAATTTCTACATTTGGTCTGGGAGGGTTTTGAAGACAGATTTTTTTTCAAAACAAGTCATTTTAAATACATTTTAGTTTTGAATTGTGCACAGCAGGAGAGGAAAGCCTGGTGACATTAATAGATACACCTAGTAAATTAGAACTGCCATCCAACTAGCTTCATGCTTTTAGCATTTCTTTTTTTAATTCCAGCCTAGAAAGAGTGTCAGTCAGTTTTTCATCCACAACCATCAAATTAGCTTCACTTGATCCTCTGGCTGCCCTTCTAATTTTTGATGCATTTCACTGAAGAGAATGTAACAGAAATGTTAGGCCTCCTGTCTCATTTTCACCATCTATCAACTCTGAAGTGACAAGGAGCTGGCGTTGACACATTAAAGAGTATATTGTGAACCCACTTCATAAATGACTTGAAGGGTTTGGCATATAAAAGGGGAGGTGCGGATGTCACAGCGTTGCCAGTAAAAGGGAAATTGCTGTTGGAAGAAGCACTATCGTCTTTCATCACTGTGAAAGCTGCATGGGTGAAGGAGGTGTCATGCGGGGCTAATCAATGGAGAGTTCACAGAACTGACTGTACTGACTTGATTTCAATTTTGCTCCAACAATACAAAGGTGCAGTTTTTTTTATAAAGCCACAGACTGGAGATCAATTCAAAATTTAAAAATGGATCAAACCACATTCAGACATGCACACACACTGTGTGTCCAAGTGCCATGGCAACCAGAAGCACTGGTGAAATTGAGTGTTATGACCCACATATAAATAACAGAGTGCAAATACTCAATGCTCCAGTCTGCATTACATTTCCTATCTGCCCCGCTAAGGCTTTGCTGAATTGCCCTAGCAGCCTGAGAAATAAAATTCTGCTTTGAATAAATGTGAACGTTTCGGCTTATCATATTGATAGGGTGTAAAATTATCCTATATACCTGACAAGGCTGTAAAATCATTAGCCATCTGCAATTTAAATGTCAAGAGAACTTTGAAATCTCTCTTTGCTCTTTTGCAACAGACAACATTGAAAACAGCTTCTAAAATATATACAGTGCAAATAATGTACGTGAAAAACTTATCATTGATTATTAAGTAAAAAGTAATCAATCACCTATATGTATTATATATATAGAATGACCAATGCATGATTTTAATATCAGAGCAAGCCAGTGATTTAATATCTAATAAGCGCTTTAGCAATAGCATTGTGATGCATTAATCACACATTAGATTTACTCTTAGAAACGTTAACCAATTGCACCAGTTATAATATGGTTGCTTTGACAATGAAAGTGCACATGCTGAACTAAGAATTACAGGCAATCAAGAAATGTATTAACTGTAACTGTCATTTAAAATGTCCAACATTACTACTTCTTTTAATGGACGACCATACAAGAAACAAATTAAAACCAAATAAAGGAAGTGAAATCAGCATAAAATTAACACCACAGTCCAAAATTAACACCACAGTCCAAAATTAACACCAATGTGTTCTGCACATTTACTATGTTTTTGAGCCGTTAAAACACATATAATCACTGTAATTTTCGTGTTTGCCCAGGTACAGATGCATACTTTCCCCCACCCCCACATACAGGCATAAGCCTCAGGATTCGATTGCACCTAGTTGTGCAGGGGCAGGGATGCACACCGGATGTATCTGTTTCCATTGACACAGAAGGGAGGCCAAGAACCCTACTCCTGCTCGGCTGCAGAGACCCCCAGGCTGCTGCATTGGGCTGAGGAGCAGGTGCATTGCAGCAAGCTCACATAAAATGGCTCAGGGCAAGAGCGATCCCCAGCACACCTGCCATTTTCTCCCATATGAAGAGAATGTTACAAGCAGTAGAGTGGGGCTCAGTCTGCACCTCTACAGTGCCTGACCTCAGCCTTCCTGTCTTCAGGACAAGTTGTTGGCAAGAATACCATCGCACACCTGCTCTCTGTTCTCATGCAATGTCGCTGTGGTGTGTAGGTGATTCCACTGAGGGCTCTCCATGCTCTGCCACGCACTCCATCAGTGGTCTTACCTGAGCCACACAATTGGCTATGATGGACTGCCTTAGCATACGCCTTGGTCCATTTGTTATTTTTGTCAGATAGATTAACAATCTCTTAAAAAGATTGTTTGAAATGAAATACTAAATAGAAACAGTCTTAGGACAGACTATAAACAATTTATTGAATTCTTTTAAACTACAGATGCTGGAAATCTGAAAAAGCCAGGGCTGGAAATGCTCAGCAGATCAGACAGATTTTTATAGAAAATAAAATAAAACAATGCATGTTCATCACGTCTTTCGTGAACAATTTAACAGATATGCGCTATAATAATAATAATAATAATAATAATAATAAATTTTATTTATTGCCGCCTTTCAAGAGTCTCAAGGACACCTTACAAAAAATTAGCAGGTAGAGGAAAAACATGTTAGGGGAATGAAATAAATAGTAGAGACATGACTAGTACACAAAGTAAAGACAGAATTCAACACAAAACATAATATGAGGCAATTAATGCTCAGATGAAAAGGGAGGGGGACGTGGGGCTAAGGATAGGCAGAGGTGAAGAGATGGGTCTTGAGGCGGGACTGGAAGATGGTGAGGGACACAGAATTGCGGATCAGTTGGGGGAGGGAGTTCCAGAGCCTGGGAGCTGCCCTGGAGAAGGCTCTGTCCCCAAAACTACGGAGGTTGGACTTGTGGATGGAGCGGAGGCCGGCTGATGTGGATCTGAGGGACCGTGAAGGTTGGTAAGGGGAGAGGAGGTCAGTGAGATATGCGGGGGCCAGATGGTGGAGGGCTTTGTAGGTGAGGATCAGGATTTTGTAGTTAATCCGGTGGGAGATGGGAAGCCAGTGAAGTTGTTTGAGGACTGGAGTGATGTGATGCCAGGATTTGGTGTGGGTGATGAGTCGGGCGGCTGCGTTCTGGACCAGTTGGAGTCGGTTGATGTAGGCGGAGCTGATGCCAAGGAGAAGTGAGTTGCAGGAGTCCAGTCGGGAGGAGATGAAGGCATGGATGAGTCCTTCAGCAGCGGGAGGTGTGAGAGAGGGTCTGAGTTTGGCGATGTTGCGGAGATGAAAGAAAGAGGTTTTAATGACATGGCGGATGTGAGGCTCAAGGGAGAGGGTGGAATCAAAGATCACACCAAGGTTGCGGGCCTGGGGAGATGGGGAGACAGTGG